>NC_074677.1:42220851-42306055 GCF_029448725.1 Salvelinus fontinalis
TGGGGCGAAACAGAACACAGACTTCCACGAACTAACTCAGTCACTACTGGAAGTCTGTGACAAGGCAAGATACAGTATGTGTCACATGATACATTGGCTGGCCTGTGATTGGTTCAGTTGGCTTGTGTAAAAAAGCTGTGTTTGAAGAATGGCCTGGTTCTTGTTTGAGCTCTTTCTGTCTACTAACAATCCATTCAGTCCATGCAGTGTCTATTCTCCCAAATCCAGAACTGAAATATTGCGTAATTCCATCAGATACTCAGTTAAGTTCTGGGGGCAGACGTGATACAAAAGATACTAGAACGGGCGGTAACTCCACCCACCTTTCTTTACAAGTTACGCAGTTCTAAGGGCCAAATGTCCCTTCCCCCTTGCGAAATTCAAAATACACGAACACCTGTGAAATCGGGATCTGTCCAAATGATCCTGCGCACCGGGTCGTTGTTTTGTGATCGCATCCCACTGTCTGTTGACAGATGCTACGATACCAGTTGTGTTACATATGTCTGTCCATGAGAGATTATGCAGTGTCTAACAATACACGCAGTGGGCTGTACAGTTTATGGAACTGAATTTTTGTCACAAGGTTTTTTGTGTAAGTTAAAGCAGAGAATCCTTTCACTCCCAAGCATCTTGGTTGCATACACTCTTAGAATTTCCCCCCCCCAAAATGGTTCTTTGACTGTCCCCATAGGATAATCCTTTTTGATTCCAGGGAGAACCCTTTTTGGTTCCATGTCGGACCATTTCCACAGAGGGTTCTACAAAATGGGTTCTTCAAAGTGACAATTTAGAACGGAAATTCATTTTGATATGCTGTAGTAGGCATAATGCAGTACCTGCATTTTGTAGGTGTGTACACAGGGATCCATTGGCTGCTAAAGCGTTTCATTGGACTGTTATCTCTTAGATGCAAGTACCCTGCTGTTGGTTCATTCTGTAAGAGGCTTATCTGCTTGAAATTTTAGGATCTTCATGGCATTATAGTATCTCATCTGTTTAGCTCCTTCTCAGATCAAAGGGAGATGTTACCAGTTGCCCCTTGACACCTCTGTAAACAATGTGGTGATGTATGACATTTTGGGGGGTGCAACTGGTTTTATCACTCGTTTGGCAAAAAGTTGTTCTCTGTATATTCGTGTTTGTTTGCCTGTTCTTTGGATTCTGAGCTTTGTGCGACTGTGAGTGAGGCAGGTTAGTGTCTCTGCAAAGTAAAGCTGTGTTTTTGTGTGTGGTGTTTGGTATGTTTTTGTGTGCTCTGAATTCCTCCCGCATTGCAGACAGTCTGAGCAAGGTGCATGATGGGAAGGTGGCTGGCTGGCTGGCTGGCAGGTGGGGGTTTGGGGGTTCGGGGGGAGGTAGGGTGAACGGATGTGGCGGCAGGCCAGAATCAATTGGCGGTGTAATGAGATGGCCCGATGCCAGGTAACCATGGAGCTACTCCTCTCTTTCTGCTTTCTCTCCCTACTCTCTCCATCCCTGTCTACCAGAGCACGGTTCAAAATGAAACAGAGAGAGAGAGAGAGAGAGGAGGGCGGAGGAGAGAGACGAGGGGGAGAAGCGGAGGGAGGGGGAGACGATGGTAGGGACAAACAGACAGACAGATAGACAGACGAGAGAGAGATTTTTCTTTTATTACAAAAAATAACATGAATAAAAACCACTAAACTTTACTTCATTTTAACAGACCTAAAAAGTTAGAACCAAGCACCCCTCCTCTCCCTGATGCCCCACACCCCTACGCAGTCCCCCAAACAGTTAATCAGCCCCCCATATACATGCTCCAGTGTTGAGCCTTTCCAGCCCCAGCATCATCTCATGTTTCCTGGTCTTCCACACTGCCATTTTTGCATGCCCCAAAAGGTAGTTAACTAGGTAGTTTACTTTGCATGTTGGCGAGGCTAAATCTAGACCCTCCAACGTATAGGTCCAGAGTCAGGTACATAACCCACCGAGGACAGAAAACAACCGTACCTGCCTGGAACAATAAAATAAAACTGATGCTGCACTGTCTCCTCCTTCCCACAGAACAGACACCCCCTCCCCACTGATGGATCAAGGTGCTGTTCATAGCAGTATCCCTGAGAGAGAGAGAGGAAAATTATTTGAGGAACAGAACCCAAACCGGAAAAAAAGTGATCTATGCTGTTCCAGAAGAGAACTGCTATTTTAAAAGTATTGGAAACGGTTAATAACATTATTTTATGTTCCAGGCAATTTTATCCAATCCCACAAAAATCACAACGAAGCTCCTATGCAAAGCCCTAACTCTGTCACTCAGAAACGTATTCCAGTTTTTGCCTGGTAGCTGGGAATCTTTGTGTATGTGTGTGTGTGTGTGTGTGTGTGCGTGCGTGCGTGTGTGTGGACTACCTGCCCCTCCCCTCTGAAGCATAGTTTACTGTATCCTACTGACAACATTACATTTCGAGAAGAATACATACACTTTTTTAATGTTAGTTACGGATACTATAGTCACCACATTTCACATTGCATTTATTAACTACAAAAAGGTAAGATGTGTTTTTAATTCTAGTGCTGTTCGGCACACACAAGCTTGTTAGCTAGCTAGCTAACTTGTTGCACCAAACATTGTGACTGGCTGGACAGTTTGTGTTTTTGTCTTTCATTATAGTTCAGTCATACTATTATGGCAAGATACAATTAGCTCTTAACGACTTTCGTATACAGATTAAATCACTTACCCGCTCCTTAGTAAGCTGCTCTATCCACACTGATTGGTGAAGTAATTTCATGTCGAGCTAAATGTAAAAAAAAATACATGATTTCAGAGGTTTAATAAGGAACAGAAAAGAACAATGTACTTTTTTGGGTCCGAACAGGTTTCAGAACTAACTTTTGCTGGTCGGGTTCAGTGGAACGGGGGGGAAAAAATGGTTTTGAATGAAAAATTATTTTGGTTCCAACCCTTTTCTGAAATCCAGACATGGTTATTCTATAGAGGAGATGGTCCCACTGGTTGCCCTCTAGGTTAAACGAATCAAAACATATTTTATATTTGAGATTCTTCAGAGGATAAACCCTTTGCGTTGATGATAGCTTTGCACATGCTTGGCATTCTCTCAACCAGCTTCATGATGTAGTCACCTGGAATGCATTTCAATTAACAGGTCTGCCTTGAAAAGTACATTTCTTGAAATTCTTTCCTTCTTAATGTGTTTGAGCCAATCAGTTGTGTTGAGACAAGGTATCAATCAATCAATCAATCAATCAGTCAAATGTATTTATGAAGCCCTTCTTACATCAGCTGATGTCACAAAGTGCTGTACAGAAACCCAGCCTAAAATCCCAAACAGCAAGCAATGCAGGTGTAGAAGCACGGCGGCTTTATAAGCACGGTGCAGGTAGGGGTTGTATACAGAAGATAGCCCTATTTGGTAAAAGATCAAGTCCATATTATGGCAAGAACAGCTCAAATAAGCAAAGAGAAATGAAAGTCCATCATTACTTTAAGACATGAAGGTAAGTCAGTCTGGAAAATATCCAAAACTTTGAACGTTTTTTCAAGTGTAGTCGCAAAAACCATCAAGCACTATGATGAAACTGTCTCTCATGAGGACCGCCACAGGAAAGGAAAATCCAGAGTTACCTCTGCTGCAGAGGATAAGTTCATTCAAGTTAACTGCACTTCAGATTGCAGACTAAATAAATGCTTCACAGAGTTCAAGTAACAGACACATCTCAACATCAACTTAAGTGGAGACTGTGTGAAATCAGGCTTTCATGGTCGAATTGTAGCAAAACCACTACTAGAGGACACCAATAAGAAGAAGAGACGTGCTTGGGCCAAGAAATACGAGCAATAGACATTAGACTTGTGGAAATCTGTCCTTTGGTCTGATGAGTCCAAATTGAGATTTTTGGTTCTAACCGCGGTTGGTGAACGAATGATTTCCGCTTGTGTGCTTCCCACCGTGAAGCATGGAGGAGGTGTGATGGTGTGGGGGTACGTTGCTGGTGACACTGTGATTTATTTAGAATTCAAGGAACACTTAACCAGCATGGCTACCACAGCATTCTGCAGCAATACGCCATCCCATCTGGTTTATGCTTTTAGTGGGACATCATCTGTTTTTCAACAGGACAATTACCTAACGCACCTCCAGGCTGTGCAAGGGCTATTTGACCAATAAGGAGGGTGATGGAGGGCTGCATCAGATGACCTGGCCTCCACAATCACCCGACCTCAACCCAATTGAGATGGTTTGGGAAGATTTGGACCGCAGAGTGAAGGAAAAGCAACTAACAAGTGCTCAGCATATATGGGAACTCCTTCAAGACTGTTGGAAATGCATTCCAGGTGAAGCTGGTTGAGATAATGCCAAGAGTGTGCAAGGCAAAGGGTGGGTACTTTGAAGAATCTAAAATATAAAACATATTTTGATTTGTTTTTCACATTTTTGGTTACTACATGATCAAATAACATATATGGAATCATGTTGATGTCTTCACTATTATTCTACAATGTAGAAAATAGTCAAAATAAATTAAAATCATTGAATGAGTAGGTGTGTTCAAACTTTTAACAGGTACCATATTGTATTTAGACCACTTGACTTTAATGACAAAGCAAAAACAGTTTGTAATATATTTTTGCAAATGAATAAAACTAAAACTGAAATGTAACTTTTACATAAGTCTTCAGACCCTTTACTCAGAACTTTGTTGAAGCACCTTTGGCAGCGATTACAGCACCGAGTCTTCTTCGGTATGATGCTTCAAGCTTGACACACCTGTATTTGGGGATTTTCTCGCATTCTCCTTTGCAGGTTGGATGAGGAGTGTTGCTGCACATCTAGTTTTAGGTCTCTCCAGAGATGTTTGATCGGGTTCAAGTCCGGGCTCTGGCTGGGCTACTCAAGGATATTCAGAGACTTGTCCCGATGCCACTCCTGCGTTCTCTTGGCTGTGTGCTTAGGGTCATTGTCCTGTTGGAAGGTGAACCTTCGCCCCAGTCTGAGGTCCTAAGCGCTCTGGAGCAGGTTTTCATCAAAGATCTTTCTGTAGAAAGAGGAGGAAGGGAAGCGCTACTAAGGTACACAATAGTACATTTTGACAGAAAGTACTCTTTGGTAAAAGGGGTAAATTGGTCATCAAAAAGAAAGGAGGACCAAGGCACTCTTCATATAATTAATTAAAATGCCTTTATTAGTATGGCATGTTCAATAGAAACAAAGTTTTAAAAATCTGACGCGTTTCGGCTGCATGGCCTTCGTCAAGCAGGATCGCTCTGTACTTTGCTCCGTTCATCTTTGCCTCGATCCTCACCAGTCTCCCAGTCCCTGCCGCTGAAAAATATCCCCACAGCATGATGCTGCCACCGCCATGCTTCAGCATAGGGATGGTGCCAGGTTTCCTCCAGACGTGACGCTTGGCATTCAGGCCAAAGAGTTTAATCTTGGTTTCATCAGACCAGAGAGTCTTCTTTCTCATGGTCTGAGTCTTAAAGTGCCTTTTTGGCAAACTCCAAGTGGGCTGTCATGTGCCTTTTACTGAGGAGTGACTTCCGTCTGGCCAATCTGAAATAGAGGCCTGATTGGTGGTGTGCTGGAGAGATGGTTGTCCTTCTGGAAGTTTCTCCCATCTCCACAGAGGAACTCTAGAGCTCTGTCAAAGTGACCATCAGGTTCTTGGTCACCTCCCTGACCAAGGCCCTTATCCCCCGATTGCTCAGTTTAGCCGGGGAAGGGGAAGAGTCTAGATGGTTCCAAACTTTTTCCATTTAAGAATGATGGTGGCCACTGTTCTTGGGGACCTTCAATGCTGCAGAAATGTTTTGGTACCCTTCCCCAGATCTGTGCCTCGACACAATCCTGTCTTGGAGATCTACGGACAATTCCTTCAACCTCATAGCCTGGTTTTTGCTCTGACATGCACTGTCAACTGTGGGACCTTTATAGATAGGTGTGTGCCTTTCCAAATCATGTCCAATCAATTGCATATATCAAGGATGTACAATGGAAACAGAATGCACCTTAGCTAAATTTCGAGTCTTATTGCGTCTCAAAGGTCTGAATTCTTATGTAAATAATTACACTTGCTCATTATGGGGTATTGTATGAACATTGCTGAGGATTTTTTTTTTTAAATCAATTTCAGAATAAGGCTGTAATGCAACAATATATGGAAAAGGTGTTTATATCAACTAATAGCAGTAAGGCCAAATTCAATGTTTCATCAAATATTTTTTTAAATATTTTTTAAAAATTAATAAATGGGTCTTAACATTTATAATCAAATAGAAGGAAAACAGGACAAAATATAAACCCTCCAACCTCAAAAGGCCTGTGGTGTTGACGGTTCCCAAAATGAAATGATAAAATATACAGACCACAAACTTCTATATTATCCTCAGTGCTGGAATCTTCCCCAATATTTGGAACCAAGTTCTGATCCCCTCAAACCACAAAAGTGGACACAAATTTCACCCCAATAATTACCAAGGAATCTGTGCACAGTAACTCTGCAGTATCATCAACAGCAGACTCCAACATTTCCACAATGAAAACAATGTCCTGAGCAAATGTCAAATGGGCTTCTCATGCTTTGTTGATTTAAAAAAAACCTGTTGAATCAATTTGGCATGATGGCCTGCTATATTAACTGATGGAAAGCGGTGTTGGGGGGGAAAACCGATGATATTATAAAATCAATGTACACAAACAATAAGTGTGCGGTCAAAATTGGCAATAAACACAGAGATGTCTTTCCTCGGACCGGGGGTTGAGACATGGATTCAGCTTGAGCCCCACCCTCTTAAAACATTTATATCAATGAACAGGACAGTCCACAGAACCCGGCCTCACCCTACCAGACTGACATTAAATGTCTACTGTTTGCAGATGATCTGGTGCTTCTGTTCCCAACCAACTAGGGCCTACAAAAGAAGGCCCTTGTTTTGACCCAAAACTAAGAAAAGCCTTGACTATGTACAAACTCAGTGAGCATAGCCTTGCTATTTAGAGAGGTCGCCATAGGCATACCTGGCTCTCAAGAGAAGACAAGATATGTGTCCACTGCCCACAAAATTCAATGGAAACCGACATGCACATTCTAACCTCCTGCCAAATGTATGACCATATACTGTAAGAGACATATATTTCCCTCAAATTACACAAACCCACAATGAATTTCAACTCAAATAAAATTTTGACAAACTCCCGTATCTGTTAGGCAAAATACCGCAGTGTGCAATCCCAGCAGCAACATTTCTGACCTGCTGCCACAAGAAAAGGTCAACCATTGGGTCAGAAACACCAATGTAAATATAACCAGTGTTTATCTGCCTATTTATTTCCACCCCGTCAATCGTACATTCTAATATGTGTACATTGTCACAACACTGTAAATCCGCAGCACATGTAACATTTTAAATGTTAGGCTACATTCTTTAACTGCTAATAATATACTATATTAAATGTTGTTATTCTCTTGATATTTTTGATGTGTTTCATGTTTACTATTAGTCTCCAGGTACTTATCCTCCATTCTCCTCCATCTTGCCTACAGAACACTGTCATATAACAAACTGGCATCCCATGAAAGAGAAATGCAATTCTCTGCAAGTCCCAGGGACCCCCACCTCCTCCATCCCTTTTCTGTTCCTTCCTATCATCCTCCCCCTCTCCCTTCCCCCTTTCCCTCTCCCTTACCTCCCCCTCTCCCCCTCTCCCAAAGTGGAGCTACTCAATTGGGTAGATTAATGGCATTAGTCAATTTAATTTCACTGCAAATCCCTACATTTCTTCATCAGGGCTTGGCACTCCCTCACAGTTTCACAGGCAGGCTATCTCTATCTTCTTCTCTCCCTCTGTATCTATCTTTCTCTCACACTCTCTCTTGCTCTCCATATGTCCGTCTCTCTCTCTCTCTAATCACACACGCTCCTTCTCTTTCTCTCTTCTCTCATTCACTATCTCCCCTCTCTCTCTCTGCCTCTCTCCCCCCTCTCCCTGTCTGTCTGCCTGTCATGTGAGATATGATGTGTTAATATTGCTGTACTCTTGGCCGCAGCAGCAGCATTATTTTCAGGGTGATTAACACCGAGGCACCAGTTCCTGTAGATGAATAGAAATTACAAACAGATGAATATAGTAATTAGGTCCCCCTTTCTTACAAACTTTAGCTCTCCCTCTCTTCCTCTCTCACCCCTGGCTCAATGTGACTACTACAGAAGATTCGTGTTGACATTTCCAAAAAGACAAGGGCTATAGCTTTCAAATGATTCACTGACTAAACATATAAACACAACATGTAAATTGTTGGTCCCATGTTTCATGAGCTGAAATAAAAGATCCCAGAAGTGGTTCATACGCACAAATAGATTATTTATCACAAGTTGTGTGCACACATTTGTTTACATCCCTGTTAATGAGCAGTTCTCCTTTGCCAAGAGAATCCATCCACCTGACAGGTGTAACATATCAAGAAGCTGATTAAACAGCATGATCATTACACAGGTGCACATTTCTGTCACACAATACAATACCACATATGTCTCAAGTTTTAAGGTTTTGTGCAATTGGCATGATGACTGCAGGAATGTCCAACAGAGCTGTCGTCAGATAATTGAATGTTAATTTCTCTACCATAAGCCGCCTTCAAAGTCATTTTTTTATACAACGGGTGGGTCTAGTCCTGAATGCTGATTGGTTAAAACCGCATTCCAGACGGTGTCTATTCGCACGTTGCCACTGGCTAAATCTATGACGTTAAAATGTCTGTTTAACTCTGTTCCATCTGACTGCGCAATCCACTGTCTCATCAGCCAGGCAATTTATAAACTTGATCTCCACTATAAAAAGCATCAAGACATTATCTCACATTTCTTTTAGACTAACATTTAGTTTTCAACAGCTGAGATTTGTATAAACCTTGCTGTGTGTCTCTCTGACATTCGCAACATTGTTTCAATATTGAAATTCGATCTCCAGCTGTCCCATAGGAATGAATGTGTCTGGAGTCGGGACGAGACAAGCAGGCTGGCAGGCTGCGTTTCTCAGCCAGTCGAAATCATGAATCAGCTGGCATAATTTTTATGGATAGTTTGCAGTCTTTCCAGCTACAGTTTGAAGTGATTGTGTTAGCTGTGTTGATGGCTAGCTCCTCTGAACAACAGTGTCCTGACGAGTGAGCACATTTTACATGCCAGGTGAAATCGAGCCTCATTAGCTCATTGTCATGGACGTATCAAAATAAATGTCACTAGAAAACAGCATAAACAAATGCAAATGCAGCTACCTTGCTGTTATTCTTGGCTGCACTTTTTGACGTGACTGTAAGTTAGCCGAAGTTGGAGCACTTAGACAGAATGACTGGGTTGCGTCCAGTGGTATAAAGCACCTATGTAAAAATACTTTAAAGTACTATTTAAGTAGTTTTTTGGGGTATCTGTACTCTACTTTACTATTTTTGTTTTGACTACTTTTACTTCAGTACATTCCTGAAAAAATAATGCACTTTTTACTCAAAACATTTTTCCTGACACCTAAAAGTACTCGTTACATTTTGAATGGCTAGCACGACATTCACATTTTCAAATTCATGCACTTATCAAGAGAACGTCCCTGGTCATTCCTATTGCCTCTGAGCTGGCGGACTCACCAAACACAAATGTTCAGTTTGTAAATTATGTCTGAGTGTTGGAGTGTGCCCCCGGCAATCCATAAATAAAAAACAAGAAAATGGTGCAGTCTGGTTTGCTTAATATAGGGAATTTTAAATGATTTATACTTTTACTTTCAATACTTAAGTATATTTTAGCAATTACATGTACTTTTGATATTAAAGTATATTTAAAACCAAATACTTTTAGACTTTTACTGAAGTAGTATGTTACTGGGTGACTTTCACTTTTACCTCAGTCATTTTCTATTAAGGTATCTTTACTTTATGTTGCTGACAGGTGTATAAAATCAAGCACACAGCCATGCAATCTCCATAGACAAACATTGGCAGTAGAATGGCCTTATTGAAGAGCTCAGTGGCTTTCAATGTGGCACCTTCATAGGATGTCACCTTTCCAAAAAATCAGTTAGTTTGCTCTGCTAGAGCAGAGCAAACAAATGTTGCTCTGCTAGAGCTGTTGTTTGCTCTGCTAGAGCTGCCCCGGTCAACTGTAAGTGCTGTTATTTTGAAGTGGAAACGTCTAGGAGCAACGACGGCTCAGCCGAGAAGTGGTAGGCCACACAAATTCACTGAACGGAACAGCCAAGTGCTAAAATATTCTGTCCTCGGTTGCAACACTCACTACAGAGTTCTAAACTGTCCGTCGGGAGCTTCATGAAATGGGTTTCCATGGTCGAGCAGCCGCACACAAGTCTAAGATCAACATGCGCAATGCCAAGTGTCGGCTGGAGCGGTGTAAAGCTGGCTGCCATTGGACTCTGGAGCAGTGGAAATGCGTTCTCTGAAGTGATGAATCAAGCTTCCCCATCTGGCAGTCTGAAGGAAGAATCTGGGTTTGGCGAATGCCAGGAGAACTCTACCTGCCCAAATGCATAGTGCCAACTGTAAAGTTTGGTGGAGGAATAATGATCTGGGGCTGTTTTCTTGGTTTGGGTTATGCCCTTTAGTTCCATTAAAGGGAAATATTAACGCTACAGCATACAATGACATTCTAGATGAGTCTGTGCTTCCAACTTTGTAGCAACAGTTTGGGGAAGGCCCTTGCCTGTTACAGCATGACAATACCCCCGTGCACAAAGCGAGGTCCATACAGAAATGGTTTGTTGAGATTGGTGTGGAAGAACATGCACAGAGCCCTGACCTCAACCCCATCGAACACCTTTGAGATTAATTGGAACGCCAACTGCGAGCCAGGCCTAATCGCCCAACATCAGTGCCCGACCTAACTAATGCTCTTGTGGCTGAATGAAAGCAATTCCCCGGAGAAATGTTCCAACATCTAGTGGAAAGCCTTCCCAGAAGAGTGGAGGCTGTTATAGCAGGAAAGGGGGGGACCAACTCCATATTAATGCCCATGATTTTGGAATGAGATGTTCAATGAGCAGGTGTTCACATACTTTTAGTCATGTAGTGTATCTGTGACCAACAGATGCATATCTGTATTCCCAGTCATGTGAAATCCATAGATCAGGGCCTAATAAACTTATTTCATTTGACTGATTTCCTTATATGAACTGTAACTCAGTAAAATCTTTGAAATTGTTGCATGTTGCATTTTTATTTTTGTTCAGTGTATATCACTTTCTATTTTCTGACCCAACATTTTTTTAGGATATACCTCCCAAAACTTGCTGGGCCCAATACAGGGCCCAAAACAACCGTTCGGAGTTTAACAGGGTTAAAGGTCCGTATCAAACACATAAGCCTTCACATCTTTAATTTGGTCTAAACTGAAACAGTCAGGTCATTTAGTAGGTTGACTTCTCTTTTCCAGTCTCCAGTCATAGCCACAGGCAGTACACTATTAAGATGAAGTGCTTTGAAACACTAAAACTATTGACAACTGAGCTGCCACCAACTTAAAGGAGACGCAACGTTATCCTTGCAGTACTCCCAAGATGAAATCAACCCAGTCTTCGCTACATCGTGTACAGTGCTCCAAGACGGTCTCTCAGCTACATGCAACAATGCTCCAAGAGTGTCTGTCTGTAGGAGAGGCAGTAGATGAGATCACCATGCAAAGAGAGAGACGATGAGATGAGGCTATTAGGGAACAGAGTTGTTGAGTTGTTGTTTATCCCTTTACTGACTTTCTACTCTCCTCTCCTCCTTTGTCTGTCTGTCTTCTCTCATCAGTTTTCTGTTAAGAGCGCTAGAGTTTTGGATAATATGGCAAGCAACGGAAGAAGCTAGAGAGGGCATGAGGGAGTGGTAAAAGAAAGAAACAGAACAAGAGTTAGAGAATCAAGCATGATTTCTAGGACTGGATGTTGGCTTCGCTACAAACAGATGTTGCGTGTCATTTGGTTGTTAAGTAGGAAGCTAGCTAGTTAACAGCTTTGCCATCTCATGACCAGCTATTCTTAACTTTTTGGTCATAGGTTCACAATGTTTTATTTTTTTCTCAATTCTGAAATCTCTGGATGTTGTGGTTATATCGTTAACTAATATATAATGACCGTCCTCTCCCTGGTTGAGTGATGGTTCGTTAGTCTTTGTGCGTCTGCCTGTCTTTGTGACGCGGTTGTTTTCTATTATGTGGTTGTAACCAGTGTGTTCACTCTCTGGGCCTCAGTGGACATGATTCATCAGTTACCGGAAAGAACAAAGAGTTCAGAGCCCAGAGAGACATGTTGGAAAACAAAGATAAACCTCTCTGCACTCATCAGTCCAAAGTAGTGCACTATATAGGGAATATGATGCCAGTTGGGACACAAAACTGTAAGAGGAATGCAAGACTGCTTTAAAGAAACAGCATAATTGCTCCACATTACACTGTACATTATCTGCTCTTACATTATATCTGTGTAGTAGTTAAAAGCATTGGGCCAGTAACCAAATGCTCACTGGTTCGAATAACCGAGCTGACTGGGTGAAGAATATGTTGATGTGCCCTTGAGCAAGGCCCTTAATAAGGCCCTTAACCTTAATTGCTCCTGTAAGTCACTCTGGTTTCCCATTGACAGTTAGCATAAGTTGTAAAGGATTTTGGACTATTGCTGCCCAATTTTTACATTCTCATGTTAGCACTGGTATTTCATATATTGCACAATATATGACAATATATTACAGTATATTACTCATTGCTCCTAGTGATTATGATATTTTGGGTCTCTGACCCCTCTTTTCTACTTCTCTCTCTTTCTCTCCCTTACTGATTGACTTTGGCTGGGTCCTGGTGGGTGTTAGTCTTTGTTCGCTGTGGGTTCTGGGTGGTTCTCAGGGGTTCTTGGGGTTCAGTGGTGTATGGGGTTATGCCTACCATGTCTGTCTGTTACCCTCTCTCCCTTGCTTCCTCACCCCTCTCCCCAGAAGGGTGTTGGCCTTTGTCCTCTGGGGGTTCTGGCACGTTCTAGGGGGTGCTGTATGGGGCCTTAGTCTGGGGTTGTGCCCATGTCTGCTTCGTCTGCCTCCCTCTTTGTTCCCCCGGCTGCTCCAGAGAGGGCCTTAGTTCTCCATGTAGACTAGGCTTTCCAAATGTCACCCTATATAGTGCACTACTGTTGACCAGGGCCCTTTGGGGGATGGGGTACCATTTGGGACTTAGTCTAGGCACTGCGACAGCCAGCCAGGGGACTTGGCAATGTGTGTCCTGAAAGTCAAATGTGTTCATTGAGATTCAAGTGGTGGCTGTGTGAGGCTGAGGCTGAGACTGTGGCTGTGGAAGAGAGGAGACAGCAGACCCTTGGCAGGGCTCAGACAGCAGACTCAGGCAGAAAAGAGAGAGTTCCCATTATTATTTACACAGCTTCTCCCTGACACTACTTTAAAATAGGTTATTTCACGTGTTGGTGGGATGGAAGGGGGTACAAAAATGTACAAAAATACCTTTTATTTTCCTATTCATTTCAATGTTATTATTTTAGACCAGGCCACATGCGTACTGTTCAAAATAATGTTTTTGTATGGTAGGGTACATTCATTTTGTCATAAAATATCATTTAAATTCAGGCCTATTCATTGTAAGGACTGGAGCATAATTAATTTGGAAAAATTCCATCAATACAAAATAGTTGTCAAGGCAAGGGTCTTTGGCGGATCATTTTTGTTACTACATTCAGACATATAAAGATACCTTCCAATAGACTGAAATGGGTTGGCTGACAGCAGTACACAGATGGGATTTTTAAGGTCGAGGTAGTCATTTAAAATGCCGGACCATTTATAATTGATAGATGTCCAAAATGTGGATGAACAATAACCTAGCCTACTAGTCTGCAATTTTCATGTTTTCATGCAGCAACAAATTTACTGCCAAACCAAAACAGAGAGAACGCAAAAATATTACTAATACAATTTTTTTTTAAATTTTTTGTATCAATGTTGTGTTTTTAAAATGTGTATCAGCCGAAATTTCATCAGCTTGGTAAATATATCCCCCTAAACATCGGGAAGAAATTAGGTGTTAGCACGTGCGACACTGAAATGACTCCCTCTGGATCCAGAATCTCTGTGATTTTCATATCCTGAATAGTATTGAAAAGGTTAAAGATATTGGTCATACATTCAGACAGAGAGACACAAAACCAGCCAACCAGAAAATACATATCACTGCATCAGGAGGAGATTAGCTAGATGGAACTGCCAGACCGCGTACCAGATAGGCAGATAATATTTTGCCAGACTCGAGCATCATCATACAGCCAGGCACTACTGGCACTACTAGCAGCATCCTCCCTGCATGGCAGGCTGGTCCAGGCTGACCAAGGCTTCTTCCTATGGGGTGACGACACAACTGTGCGCCATTGCTCTGGCCTGACAGTGAGTGAATGGGACAAAGGGTGTGTGAGAGGAAGGAGACTAAGAGAGAGAGTTGCTCTGTTGCAGCAGGGTGAGAAGGGGTGAGGCGGGGTGAGACAGCCCTCTCGTGACAAGCGCTACTCTCCCTCTCCGCTAGCTGTAGCTCTCCCTCTGTCTCTGTCCGGCCCCGGCCCTCAGCCATTTTGGAAAGGGGAGAGAAAAGTGGCCGCTTTCTCTCTCTCTCTCTCTATGTCTTTCACTACGTGGCGTAGATTGGAAAGGCTGGGGCTGAGGCGAGGGCTGCTCTGTTATGGAGAGGGCGGAGGAGAGGTGAGAAGACTCACTAGGCAGCTGGCTCGCTCGCATTTGGGGAGAGATGGGAGACATGTTTGCAGAGAAAAGTCCGGTGCGAAAAGCAGTCATTTTCAGTATTCACCTTTCCTTTGAAATGTCTTTTTTTTTCTCTCCTCAATCTTCTGTTAAGCTTCTATTATTTTTTGATCTTGTACTTTCTCACACTCGCTTTTTCTCTCTCTCTCTGTCTCTCTTTCTTTCCCCCCTCTTTTCCTCTCTAACTTTCGCTCTGCTTTGAACATTTCTGGGTAAATTTTTCCCCTGCCTGTTCGAGGCGATATCTTTTTGTCATCCCCTTGTTCGGTTCAATTCAGGGGAGTTTAAAACAAAAGGAAACGTCCAACGTTTTGGCACAGCTAAGGAGAGTCAGAACCGCAGCCAAGGACCCTGCTGGGATAAAAAAAAAACAGGCAGAATGAAGCAGCGCCAAAAAAAAAAAGAAAACACCACCCTTTCCTTTGCATGGTCACAAATTCCACTTTCTCTGTAGCCAGCCCTGAGCAGCTACAACAGCTCCTCCTCGACCACATCTCACCGTCTGCATTCAACCTTACGCCGTCTCTAGCTCGCCGTAGATTTTTTCAAACTCCATCTTGGGGGTTTGGGTTTTGTACCCCTGTTATTGAGGATAGGACAGCAGGACAGGAGGGTGAAAGGAGGAAGAAAGAAAGAGGGGGACAGTATCTTTGCTTCAATTTCAGCCGGTGATTTGCCGATATTCTCTTGTTAAAACAATGCTGCTATTATTGGGCTTTTATCGCTAGTAGTTTCTGAACTCTTTTTTGGGTATACTGACGTTGGGATGTGTTTGTGACTGTGTGTTGTATGTGCGTGTGTGTCTGGGTGTGTGAATGTGTGTGTGTGTGTGTCTGGTTTAAGGGTGTCAGACAGACTCTTTGCTCTCTTCACAATGTGGTTGTAACAATTTGTGTGTGTTGTCCCAGGTCCCTGCTGTATTTTCACTGAAAGAGCCGGCCTACTCTGTCCACCAAGCCTGACTCCATTTTGATGCCAGACGAGGAGACGAGGACTGACCAGCCCTTTGGTTCCCACACCATGTTGGCTCCAGCCCACACCATTGGCTACCCACTACCACACCAGTACGTTGGCATTTCTCTTTTCGTATTTCTGTATTTTTCTATTCATTTCTCAATTCATTTCTCTCTTGGTCTTGGTTTGTCGTGATAAGTGCGAAACTGGACCTATGATTCTGTACCTCTCATTCTCTCATGTTCGACTGACCTTACCCTATAGTACCTGTATTGTTTTTAACGGTGATTGTGAATTCCTATATTTCTCGGAGATAAGTACGGTAACATAAATAAAGCGAATTAAATCTCTCCCTCGTGTGCATATTCACCCTCAGCTTGTGAAAAATATTTGACAGTGATTGTTCTGAAAGATAGTGTAGTGATGTACATAAATGAAACGTGGCATTTTCAAATCAAAAATATCTTTCAGAGCCATGTTTTGTTTTGATTTACAGTTCGCTATGACAATTGAATGACCTTTTCAATTTGTAGTTGAATGTCACACGGTCTATCATTTCTGTTACACACCTTAATCAAGAGGTGTGCTGTGTTTCTGTGGTGATTAGAGTGACAAGGTGGCTCAGCAGAACTCATTGAGTTCATTGATTTACTGTTAATTCATGTGACCTTTCATTTGACTGTTGTCTTATTCATTGTTTAATTATACCTTCTGCACTATCCCCTGGGGTGACTTTCTCTATAGCAGTTATTAAAATGTCTTTATATAAGAGCTATGGCCAGATTTAAATCCATTTTAACTCGTTTTTTTGTTGCAATTCTGCATTGCAGTATTTCTTCAACAAATGTACTCACACCCTGACATTTTATTAAGTGGTAACAGATATTATTTGCAAAGTCTGTATAGGTCCATTTTTATATTACAATTCAGAAATCAGGAAGATGGGCAGACATATCTGAAATGAAATATTTATTGTTCGTCCCGGATACTTGAATGATTTTTCCTGGCTACCTCTTGAAAATAATGAATATACGCTAACATGAAAATGCAATAAGGCATTGTAATAACCAACATACTATTCTCTCTCCTCCCTTTTGATATTTTGATATTGAGAGGCAAAAGTATATGAGTCACATAAGGGTTATACAACGTCAAGCGCATATGACAGTCATGTGTCTTGTCCACTTCATTGTGCCATATCACAGGAGATCCCCAATCTTTTCTCAACTGATAAGTGGTATATAATACATTTCAGACGGACAGATTTTGAAGGTCTCGTTCGGTTGTCAAACAGAATAGTAGTGCAGTGTATCAACCCCGGCTTGTTATTGAAGGTAACATTCGATAAAGAATATAAAATCTTGCCTCAATATATTTTTTCAGGACAAACGTTTGATACCTCAATATATACTCAAGGATGGGCCCATTATCTTATTGTCAACCACCACAATCATATTAGTCTGAACCTGTATTCAGGCAAGGTTTCCATGCGCTTTCCTACATTTCTTGACTTGCCTAGTTAAATAAAGATTAAAAAAAGGGACTTGAGGGATCATTTCAATTTGTGTATGAATGATTCTAACAATTGTCCTTCACTGTGGTACATTTTTTGTTAAAGCCAAAGTGCAAAAAAATGACAAGAAATGAATGAGGAATTACCATGAGATTTTAAAGAGGCATTGCATTTAAATACGTGATTTCCTGTATTTTTTAGATTAGATTTCCACACGATGAGGTCTAAATAACAATCTGAAATTGTAAAAAGTATGATAATACACTTTTTGTGTATGAGCTTGTCGGGAAAAAAATCCTGGAATTCAACCTGTTCAGGTGGGATCATGACATCATAATGTGATCTAATTATAATAGACCAATGACTGTTCACCTGAGTAAAAGGGTGGTCTCTAGACCATCCTATCAGCCAATCAGGGGCTGTGAACGTAAATATCTTAAAATTAGTTTCCTAACACCCACACGATCAGACTGAGCATTTCAAGGGCCAAAGGAGGCTCAGGGAAATAAATAAAACATATATTTGAAGTTATTTTCATGAAATAAACACACAGTGATGATTTAAAACGTACAAAGATGGCATGGGGGATTACATGTTTGGGGGAAGTGTACATTCCTAAACAATGTTGACAGAATTTGTATTGCTCTTTTGTTAGTGAGGTATTCTTTCATTTTTTATTACTGACAATTGATTGTGTTTTATTGTGTGATGTTTTGTTATTGCGTTGTGCCATGTCGTGTTTCGTTGTGTCGTGAAGAGCCATGTTCTGTGCGCGAAGACTGTGTCCTTCAGTGGGTTTTCACTACTTAGATGTCCAGCAGATAGAGTGGATATAGAGAGTATAGAACTATACAGGAGACAGTCGTATACTATATTATATACTATACAGGAGACACATTTCCTCAAATGATGACGCATGACCTTTAGGAGGCATTCTGGTATTCTATGTTTCCTTATTGTTCTCTGTCAGACACAGAAGGACTCCTGACAATGGATTAAAAATGATAACGTTATCATTAACATGTTTCCTAGTTTAGACAAGACTATCCCTCATCTTGTTTAGTCCCCGAAGAGAACTTGCCAGCTGCCACAAACCCGTAGATCCGAACTTGTGGTGACTGGCCGCACAAGCTCGTGTCTATAGGTATGTGTCTGTGTGGCCATCACAGCACCCCTCTCTGACCTAGGAGTATACAGTACAGGTAGGCTGTAGGAAAGGTATTGGAATACCGTATCAGGACGATATGTGATAACCTTATGGAGAGGCAGGGCTGGGGCAGGGTGGGGAGAGGTACTTGAGGTGAAAGGTTAAATGTTAACATCCAGTGGAGCCCCACCCTTAGGACAACCTTATTGTACAAGTGACATACCTCTATTGGGCTCCTGCATGAGATTTTCCATCCCTATTCCCAAGCCTGTCATATTCCTAATCCTCACTTTACACCTTTTTGCTACCCCCCACCACAGCCTTATCCCAAATCTCATCTCAAAAACCCAGTCTCCTGCCCTACTCACCACAGCTAACACTCCCAGCCATATCCAGCTCAAACTCCAACTGTACTCATTTCCCCTGTCTTTCAACCTCACACCATCTACCCAGCCATATTCTAAACTGCTGCCCCCCCCCCCCCCTCCCCCCGTACCACTACACCTCTGTACCCCTCACCCCCAAATGTATAATGCGGTACAAGTTTTTTGTACCGGTACAAGTTTTTTTCTGCCCACCCCCCCATGCAGGCAGTGTTCCCGCAGGTTGAGGTAGTAGGTTGTATAGTTCAGAGTGACATCACAGGAGATAACTGTACAGCCTCCTAGCTTTCCCTGAGGAAACGCCAATCATCTGCCGGAAACTGCTGAAAAAAACATTAAAAACTGCTGTCAACATGGGTATTAGTATTCATGTGTTTTTGAGTCATAAATTTTGTTCCGTGATTTTTTACAGATGATGTGCTGTGTACACTGTTAGATCAGGGTTTAATGTTATCATATGTCAATCAATACAGAATTTATAATTCCATTTCAATATGACATTATGATTGAGCTGTTGCGCAATCACTCAATATGTTCATGAAATTTGACTTATGTCAGTTTAAGGACACCCGTCAAAGACAAACAGATGTATCCTCGATTCCCAATACAGCTTGGAAATGAACTCATATAAATTAAGAACAGTGTAATAATTAACATTTGACAAACTAGTTTTTTTGAATTCTGTTGTGTTTGTGTGGGTGTGAGATATCGTACTTTTAAAAACAGAAAAAAAAGAGCGCGAGACAAGAGTACAGTAAAAGAGAGGACGACAGGAGTCTAAGACTAGCACATGTATGAACACGCCAGGGAGTGAGCAGCGAGGCTTGTGGGAAGGACGTGGTAATGAAAGAGATTCCACTAGGGGAAAACCATAGAGTAGAGAACAGTAGGGCCGCAGGCAGCTGGGGGAAGAACACAACGATCTGTAGCCAATTATGTACAAAGTTCAGATGCACTTCTTCCTTCACCTCTTTACCCAAATTACATCATGGTCCCTCGCTTCAAAGCTGTGCGGTAAGGACTCTGCTGCATGCTGGGATCAAAACCTCTAGACAACTTTCATTACTGTACACCACAGAGAACAATATAATCTTACTTAATATGAATGTATAAATGATGATTAGCAGACGCTTTTATCCAAATCGACTTACAGTAGTGAGGTCATTCATTTTTAGTACAGAGAGCTTTGGACTATAAGGTTCTAGAAGCACATTTAGTTAGCCTTGTTATGTTCAATATTCTTTACTAGATAACTAATTTGTTTAAATTCCCCAAAACCTGAAAGTTACCAAAATTCTGGTAGTTTATGTAGTACTCTAAATACCCAAATTCGTGTTAAGATCAAAATAATGCAAGATAGAAATTGCTGACACCATTCAAACCAATGAGGGTTCAGGACTTTAAAGTAAAGGATCTCAGAATCATATTCTTGCATTTTAGATCCTTAACATTCCAAGCACTCGTGGTCCCAGTGGGAATCGAACAAGCAACCTTGGGATTGCTAGTATAACGTTCTTACCAACTGACTCACCGGGCCACGACAGACCTACAAACTCACCCGACTGATTGAATAATGTTAACTGCACATTAAATCATATTTGATGACTATGAACATCAATTTCTTAACATATAATTTCCCATATGCCTTGCTAAACAGGTGACTAATATTTATGTCTGTAACACATACTACTACACCAGCGTGTCCGTCACTGGCTGCGGGCAGCCTTTGGTAAAATAAAACACACACACACACATAATCTCTCCCTCCCTGCTCCGTTTTTAGTTCCGTTAGTTATGTGGGTCGACTCACACGTTAAACTAGCGATCTCAGTTCATGCATTACACACATTCTTACCTCGCTCCAGTAACAGCTTGTTATGGTATAAAGAATACACACACACACGCTTTCATGTTTAATTTAATGGACGTTTATTGTACTTATCAATGTTTTGGATGTGCGCTTTGTTTGTTTCTGTTCCATTCTTTCCATCTCTGTAGCTTCCGGGTATGCTGGAATAAGGACCCGAGCTACGGCAATCCTGCAGGCTTTGTAGTGCCTGTCCAGAATTGCGCGTTCATGTGTATGGGCGGATTGGAAGACACCATGTCAGTAGTGGTGGGGTTATATAAATGTGTTATATATTGTACTATATTCAATTATGCTAAACTGATTGCAAAGGTACAATGAAGATAATTCCTAAAATGTTTGGCTGAGTGGAAAATGTATGCTTTGATGTTTGTAATGGCTTGATTTGTATGTTTGGTATGTTCTTAAGGGGAGGGGCTTCCCCCTACAAAAGGAGCCTCTCAATTCAAGGGGGCCTTTTCATTGAGTTGTTAATGGGACTGCACTGTTTAGCTGTCCCCATAATGTATACTTTTGTGGCAGTACTGGTTTCTTTCGGAATCACTATGTAAATGAACGCCCTTGCACAGAAGTGCTTATGCAGGTCCGCCATCATTTTATTTGGTACATTTTAAGTTTAATGTAGGCTTAAGTTGCAGTTAAGGTTTTTCAGTTTAGCCTTCTGGCCTACTCTATCGGATAGAGTGCTTGGGACTATAAGATTCTATCAACATTTGTCAACATTTCAATTCAAATAAAAGTCCGCCACGTGCGCCAAAAACAACAGGTGTAGACCTCACAGTGAAATTCTTACTTACAGGCCCTAACCAAGAGTGCAATTTTTAAGTAAAAAATGGGTATCAAGTGAACAGTAGATAAGTAAGGAAATAAAAATCGACAGTAAAAATACAGTGAATAATAACAGTAGCGAGGCTATATACAGGCACCGGTTAGTTGGGCTAATTGAGGTAGTATGTACATGTAGGTATGGTTAAAGTGACTATGCTTATATGATAAACAGAGCGTAGCAGTGGCGTAAAAGAGGGGTTGGTAGGTAGTCCGGGTAGCCAATGTGCGAGGGCACCAGTTAATCGGGCTAATTGAGGTAGTATGTACATGAATGTACAGTATAGTTAAAGTGACTATGCATATATGGTAAACGGAGAGCAACAGCAGTGTAAATGTCCTGTTCTATTCAATGTTCTCTACCTCTATAGTACTCTAAATACCCACATTTGTGTTGTTAAGTTCAAAATAATACATGATAAAAAATTGCTGACACCATTCAAACCAATGAGGGTTTGGAAATTTAAAGTAAATTGTCTCAGAATCATATTTTTGCAGATAGAACCTTACAGTCCCAAGCTCTTGTGGCCCCAGTGTGAATTGAATGTGCAATCCTGGGATTGCTAGCATAACGTTCTTATCAACTGACTCACACAGGACCACAGACTGACCTCCAAACTCACTCAATTCACTGAATAATGTAAACTGTACATTAAATCATCTTTATAATGAATATGAACACTACCATCATTTCTGAAGGCTTAACCTACCATTTCCCATTTGCCTTGTTGAGCAGAAAGCGACCAATATTCAGTTCTGTAATCTCTACCACTACACCGACTTTTGTCTATAATGAGCTGAGGTTTATTACAAAATGCAGGAAGGTTCAACAAGTTCAGTCTATATTTGTTGGGATTCCAATTTTGGATGTTTATAGGTTTACTCTTCAGATGCCGTAATATGTTAGTGTCATCTATCTAACAATAGCTCTGTTCTCTCCTGGGTGGGGACGTGACTCTCCTAGACACGTCTTTACTGTGAGTTCAGTGACACATACTGGAGTATGTGAACACATTTGATACATTCGTGCCATCAGTCAATTGGCCTTGCACTGTGGAAACATAAGCACCGTGTGATACACTGACACCAAGTCTGATACTGTTTTGCTAAACTGAATGGAGACCACAGACCAGAGCGACGTTTAAAAAAAATCCATCGGACAGCTCTGAATCTCACTGTTCTGTTTCGTACTCCATTAGCTTGGACTGGCCTTGTTAGGCTTGTCCGGTCCACCCAACCCAATAACTTTATAGCGATAGATAGCAGACTCATCTATATATTTGTACCATTATAGCATTTGTGACAGCCTGGGCAGCGCCATTGAGACTACAGCCTATAGGAATCCCCACCCAGTTGACTACTTTGACTACTTTAACATGGCGGAGGCATGGTGGAATCCCTCAATGGCTCTTTTGGCCACTAGAGGCCTCTATCATTCTCTATGGTCTCCCTCCCATTCCCCAGGGCAGCAGGCAGCCAGGCCAAAGTGAACCAGCGGAACGCCCCATGTTGGTTCGAGGTGGTAGTGGTATGAAGTTGTGTGCCGGGGTGGAGTGGGGAGTGGTGTGACGATGAGAGAGGGTTTCCGCTCGAACTCTCTGTTCTCGGTCCCAAGGCCACCGGTTAAGGTGGGAGGGTAAGGGTTGGGGGAGGGGGAGGGGGAGACTGAGAGGTGAAAAGTTCACGGCTCCTAGACGGGGGAGGGGAAGGGGGGTGTACAATGAAGGGGAGGTAGGAATGTACATTAACCCCGCTGACTTACTCTGTCACAATTTACGACCGTCTCGCCCGGTGCTCAAAAAACAGGAGGGGATATGACAACATATTTTGTCAGTGAGTGTGCGTGTGTGTCTCTTATTGTGTGTGTGTGTGCTTGTTAGTGTTTGCGTGTTCCCCTGTCTCTCACGCTCTCACTTACCCTTTCTGGGTGTTAGTAAATGGCTGTCAATATACTGTGGCTGCTGTGGTGTGGAGCGTCTAATATTAGCTGGTTGTGTGTGTGTCTGCTTGTGCGGGCTGATGGATGAGAGTGGCTCAAGGTGACAGTGATAAGGGGTGGTTAGAGAAAGAAAAATACAGGGATTCTCTCTCTGCCATACAAAGATGATTTGAGCACAAGACCAATTGTGGACTCCTGCAGCTGCATGTGATGTGATGATGAGCACACAGAGCATGTGATGTCTGTCTGTGACACAGTGAAGGATTGGCTTAGCATGGAAACACATAGGAATGGTTATCTCTAAGGGTGGACACAGCTAGGCTCTACCCAATGAATCGCAGATATATCTGCAAGAGAATGTGAGATAAAGTGAGTATATGATGAGAAAGAAATTGTATTCACCTGTCACCGCATGTCTAGGCTAGACACTATCGTGTTATACGATGCTATAACTGTTTCCATTATTAGCTTTTTCTTATGGATATGATATTGATACATTTAATGGAAAATAAGAGAAGTAACAAGGTACAAGGCGTGAGAGAGAGAGGGAGTGTGGACGTTGATTCTGCTGTCATTGATTTGTGCCCTCTGCATGTCGTCCCTCAGCAGTCCCTGTCGCTGCATTTCTCTCTTTCCTCTCTCCGTCTCTCTCTTTTCATCTCCTGTTTAAATTAAAACATTTACCGGTCCTAAGCTCATGTTGATAAGATATTTAGACAGGCAGGCACATCACATAAAATAGTTTATATCTTTCTTTGCCTCTCTCTCTCTCTCTCTCTCTCTCTCTCTCTCTCTCTCTCTCTCTCTCTCTCTCTCTCTCTCTCTCTCACTCTCTCTCTTTCTCTGAGTCTGCATGAACTCATTCACTCCGTTCCCTCGCCTGCTCTTGCTCACTCCCTCCCTCTCTCCCTATTCTCTCTCTCTTGCTCCCTCCCTCTCTCCCTTGCTCCCTCCCTCTCTCCCTATTCTCTCTCTAGTTCCCTCCCTCCCTTCATGAAACACACTCTGTATTACCCAGTTGCACAGAGAGGGATCGAGAGACAGGAACAGCGCTAAGAGGGAATGGAAGAGGAGAGATTGCCGGACATGCTGACCAGAAACGGATTCAGATTTTTTTATTTGGACAGAAAAGGAGCATGAAAACGGGACATTGTAAGGCGAGAAGCGATTGTTGTTCTCTGTCCCTCTCTCATTCCCTTCCTTCGTCCCTCTTCCGTGCTCTCTCCTTCCTTCTCTCTTTCTCTGTCTGTGTGTCTCTCCTCCCTCTCTGTTAGCGGGCCTCTGGGTCTAACTGATTTCAGCTGTGGGAGGAAATTAATGGATTATATTTATTTCTCTGTCCAGCCCTGTCCTGTTGCTGCTGTCGGATGCTGTCTCTAAAAGGGAGGAGTAGGGCAGGGAGGGAAGACAGGTATGGAGGGCATGGAGAGCAGGTAGGCAGGACGGACAGGCAAGGAGCGCAGACAGGCAGGCACAGGAGTGGGCAGGCAGAGCAGGCAGACAGGGAGGGAAGGCAAGGCACAGAGTTTACTTTCTTCTGCCCCGGAGACTAGCTCAGTAGACTGCCATTCTGAGACAGCTAGAGGGAGAGAAGGAGGGAATGAGAAAGAAATGAAATGAGAGACAGAGAGAAAGAAAACGAGACGAGAGAAAGGGAGACGGAAGAAGAGGGAGAGAAAGAGAAAGAAAGAGATACAGAGAGAAAGAGAAAGCCAGATAGGCAGACAGATAAAAAGAGAGGGAGAGAGAGAGAAAAGAGAACATGGGTTAATGTGCTCCAGCAGAGCAGAGTGAACCGCGGAGAGGAGCGTGGGTAGAGGGTAGAGGGACTAGCCTTCTAGCAACAGGCGTTGGTTGACGCATTCTTTCCTATCATTCCATTATGTCTTTGTTTTATTTACATTTATGTTCACCGTCTGTCTGTCTGTCACTTGGATCAGATGCCACGGCAGGCTTCCGCTTGTTTTCTCTCTGGGCCACTGGACACATGAGGCAGTGGTTCACATGTGCAAGATTAGGACACACCGGGAGAAGGGGAGAGAAAGGGTAATGGGTTTACGGTGCAAGTGTGTGTGTGTGTGTGTGTGTGTGCTTCTACTGTATGTGTGTGCGCTCCTGTGTGTAAATGCATGTTTGGTAAGTATTTAGTATGTGCACCTTGTTACTCTGGCAGATGTCAGGTATGCTGGCCTCATGGCGTCATGGCCCTGTCTCTTTCTTTCTCGCTCCTCTCGCTTCTCTCTCTTTCTTGACAGTCAGCACTCAGTCCCACAGGCCTATTGATCTCCTGCTCAATTTGTTCCTCTCGATACTTGTTCCTGTTTTTCCACGCTGGCATGTGCCTCCTCTCTGATTCTCATTCTTGTCTCTCTCTCTCATCACATAAGCTCTTTTTAGAATGATCCCTCTTTTTTCTCTCACATTTTCATTGTCACTCTCTGACTGTTGCCTCCTCTACTTCTTCATCCTTTCTCCCTTTTTCTCGTTCTCTCTCGCACTCGTTCTCGCGCTCATTCTGTCTCCTTTTCTCTCTGTCTCTATCTCTGAAATTATCTCTCTCTCTCTCTCTCTCTCTCTCTCGCCCTCTCTCTCTTTCTCCACATGGTGGAGTCTTGCATGTCTGAGCAGCAGACGTCCAGACAGCAGTCTGACTGGAGCAGTCTCACACGCTACGATAGCCCGCAGGATCACCCCGCTGCTGCAACAATGTCCACTGACTAAGATGTCTCTCTCTTTTTTGTTTCTCTTTCCTCTTCCCTTCTCTCTCCTTTGTATTTCTCACTTCTCTGTCTTTCTCCTCCTTTTTACCCCTCTCTGTCTCTTGCTCTCTTTCTGTCTCTCGCTCAGACACAGATCAGACTGCGGCAGTCTCAGCAACCATGACTAGAAGGGTGAGTTTGAGTTCCCTCTCTTCCTTTCTTCCTCTCTCCCATCTCCCTCCGACTCTTCCTGACAGACAGCCCTTATCCGAGATGCTGCCTTTACTGTACTAGGTCTACCATAAGCTCTGTGTTATGTCACTATAGCGAATAGTCATGTTCCCGGCGGATGCTGCCTGACTATATATCTGAGGTCTTCTATGTGTGAAAGGTAAAATTTGGGGCACAAAGCTCTCATATGAAGGAAAGTTATTTACTGTTGGTAATGGAGATTGGCTTTCATGGCCGCTGAATCCTGGCAATCCGTTTTAGGTGTGATGGCGCTAGCAGTCTGCCGCAGCCTTTCTGGTCTGGCTCCCATTGTGTGTGTGTGTGTGTGTGTGTGTGTGTGTGTGTGTGTGTGTGTGTGTGTGTGTGTGTGTGTGTGTGTGTGTGTGTGTGTGTGTGTGTGTGTGTGTATGCCCACTCACGCATGTGCTGTATGTGTGTGGCATTGTTGAATTTTTCAATTTGTGGAGGCTCCCTTAATTGCCGATGGCTGTGATGGAGATCAAAGATTGGCGTTGTAACATTATGGCTGTCATAGCCTGGAGCTGAAGCTTTCTTTTGGACACTGCGTTACAGATTGATGTGTGTGTCTGGGCATGCGACTGGTCACTGCAGTCGTGTGACTGTGTGCTCGATCTCGTGTGTGCGCGTGTGTGCTGTATGTGTGGGGTCACACTTGCGTGTGTGCCTGTACTCTTTGAATGTGTGCATTTGTGGATTTGTGTATATTTCTATGTGCTACATTTTGTATTTTGTGTGAGCGTTTGTACGTGTATGTATTGCAATGTGTGACAGATATATGGGGGCATGGGGCCGTGTGTTGTGTGTGTGCCCTGACTGAAGGCTGCACTTGTTGTACGCCACAACACTGACACAGTGATAGTCTTCTGTACTCCAGCACAAAGCTAGGGGGACCGCTAGAGGGACATTGTCTGTGTGTTTCAGTTAAAGCAACGTGCTGATGTCCTATCTTTCTCTCCTCCGTGCTTGGATAGACGAGACGAACCGAATCTGTACCTCTCTCAATCCCTGAGACCCTAACTTGTGACTTTTTCCCTGTGATGTGCACGGGTTGGGTTCTCGGGAGCTGCGAGGGGTGCTCACACATCTCCGGAAAATGTCATTTTCTGAAAATAAATGAGTTTTTGGGCTGGCGGTGGAGAATAGACACCATGCTAGTGACAGAAAGAGAGAGATGGCTTTTTTCCCTCACAGGCAGGAGGAGGAGAAATGCTCGCCTCATCTGAGAAATAAAGGGAGAGGCAGAGAATGAGGGAATTGTTAGACATATTTAATACATCG
The DNA here is from genome assembly GCF_029448725.1 of Salvelinus fontinalis. NCBI lineage: Eukaryota > Metazoa > Chordata > Actinopteri > Salmoniformes > Salmonidae > Salvelinus > Salvelinus fontinalis. The sequence continues at coordinate 42,248,487 of NC_074677.1, forward strand.
AGGTAATGTTCAGTCTGTAGGAGAGGTAGAGGGAGGAGAGGAGTAGGGAGGAGAGGAAGAGAGAAGGAAGCGCAGGGTTGGGGAAGTAGCTTACTGTAGCACATTGGAATGTAGGCCTGAGGGACATGTGACTGACCAGGATGGAGGGATAGAGGGATGGAGGGATGGCTGGAAAGAGAGAAGGAAGGAGCAGCGGGATGGGGCTGTGCTATGGGTGGGGTGACAGACATGCTAACATGCTTACACATTTTCCACAAAAACCAGGGAAGAGACTTACACCACAGCGCAACGATTTCTGCTTGTCCGCTTGTCCGCTTGTCCTAGCCATCTTCCCCCTCTCCAGCACTTTCTCTCATCCCCCTCCATCAATTTATCAGTACTATGGGCCTGTGGCCTCAGTTTGAGAGCAACACAAAGTACTGGTGAGAGCGTGGTCCTGACTGCTCGGTACACCTGTGTTTGACCTCATGGAAACCTTCGTCAGCCAACCTCGGAGCTCAAATTCACCCAACTACACGTGTGTGTGTGTGTGTGTGTGTGTGTGTGTGTGTGTGTGTGTGTGTGTGTGTGTGTGTGTGTGTGTGTGTGTGTCAGTGATTTCTCTGCTGGGTGGCCTTGGCTATAAACTGTGATATATAGGGCTCAGTCTGGGCAGATATTTATGCTGTAGGTGTATCCTCTAGAGTATGCCGTGTGAGTGAGTAAGTGAAAATTAGAGCTGTGATTTTCTTTAGTGTTCTTCACGTGTGATTGTATCACGTTGTGTAGACTGGATGCTGAACTTGATAAAAACAGCGATGGAGTGTGTTCTTTCGAAGGTGGAACTGTCCCTTAAATTGGATCCTTTTCCATTTATTATATTTAACATAAATCGTAAAAAAATTCCACAGTAAGTTCTGTCCTACTGTAAGGTGGTTCCATACCAACCACCATGCCAACCACCATACCAACCACCATGCCAACCACCATACCAACCACCATGCCAACCACCATTGGTTTAAAATAACATCCTGTTATTGTGTGTCCTCAAGTACTCTGCATGTTACTGGGTGTGTAAGATGGCGTGTTTGCGTCAGTAAACCATAGACAGAAATAGTGTGCGTCGGGAGAAAGCATGAGATATTTAGCGTTCCTGTCGGGCGCGCTTGTCCCACAATATTGTTATTGTGTTACTTGGTAAGGAGCTGTGTGTCTGTGTGGGTGTGTGTAGTAGGATGTGGTAGAGTAGTGACTGACGAACGTATCGTGGGATGCCAAATTGTCCCAAATTGAAGCTCAAATACTTCATTTCTTCACAATTTGAAACCTCTAAAAAGGAATTTGGAGTACAGCAAAAACTAGCAAAATTGACTCCAGCCGTTATCACCTTGTTGCCGTAGCTTCATTCAGGTCAGTCAATAGGGGACTTAACATTCTACAAACTCATCATACAAGAATTAGCTGCTACGCACTAACTCAGCACCGGAATTAAAACTCGAGTTTATTTTAATGTCAAAGCAAACTACTACAGCCATCTTTAACTCGCACTATTCCCTACGGCTGCGTCGATGCGCTTCTGCTCTCAGGCGTCTTCATGGTCCTAAAGTCAGTCCTCTGATACAACTAAACTGCATTTGCCTTTGAATCGTGATTGGAATTATTTTAGTCATCTATTTTAAAATTGTTGATATTGAGCTAAGCTATACCCAATTGATGCCCCTGCTCTGCCCCCCCCCCCCCCCCCCCCGGGCCCTAGTCCTGGTCTCTGACAGATATTTGCAGCGGTTCTAAAATGGCTGCCCATCCATAAAAGCCAGCGCTACCGATCAACCAGTGTCCACGAGCACTGCGCCACCCCCCCCCCCCCCCCCCACCCCTAAATGACTATATGATTATATTAATACTATGACATCAAATATCGGTAACAGTCAGGGCAAATTAAATGTATGAACTGTTTAAACCTCTGGATGGTGACGTGACCTATTCTCATTGTAACAGTCTCAATAAAGAACATTCCCCCTTTTCCCGCTTGTCGTTTTATGAGAAAAAGCCTCAACTTCGACAAACCTGCATGTCTCGAACATTGACTGCCTCTCACTCCCGGGTTTGTCGAAGCAGTTGTCTATTTTTGTCTCTGTGTGTGTGTGTGTCCTCATGTGTCCTAGTTTCTTCACGCTCCCCATGTGGTCTGGTATGTGTGGCACGATCTCAGGATAGTGCCTGGTCCTCTCCTGGTCCTTTCTCTGGGTGGTAGTGTGGTGCTGTATGGCTTGTTGGTGGAGCATGGCACTTGCAATGCAATGATTGTAGGTTCGATTCCCGGGGTCACTTATATTTAAAAAATGTAGTCGCTTTGGCTCCTCTGTGTGACTGTGAATCTAGCTCTATCTCGCTTGTCTGCAACACAACAGCATGCCATTTCATGTAGACGCACAGTTGAACAAGTCTTCCAACACAGGCAAATGCGTCTAGGACTGATTGGCTCTCACAGTCGGATATTAAGATAAATACAAAGCTCCGTTTCAGTCCATTTAGCTTGATAGTTAGCTAGCTACAGCTACACCACCACCACTGAGTGAGTGAGTGAGAAGACACGTCTGTCAAGCCACCTTCTTCTCCCCCTCCCCCTTATCACTGCAGTAATGTTGCAGCTCTGATCTCTCTCTGTCTGGCTGGCAGCTCAGCCAGCTCAATTGTTCTGCCAGTGCCGCCTTCCCCTCCTTGTCTGTGTGCCAAAGGGCACCCTACCACAGCCAGTGCCTTATGGGCCAAAATAAGTGCCCTATATAGGGAATATGGTGGCATTCGGGACACAGCCCTGTCTTCTGGGAGCTGACGCTGCTTTACCCGCCCTGCCAGCCTGCCTGCCTGCCCTGGCCCGAAGGTAACGGCGGTGGACAGACACAGGGCTGCCTCCCGTCCCGCTGACTGTGGTGCTCAAAGCTTGACACTCAGGTGCCCCGTGCAGGACAAGACAGGTTAACCTATTCTGGCTCCGAATCGGCAGTATTGGAATTGGCGACGCCATGCCTCAGTTGGTGCCATTACCCCTTACCTACACGTGGTGCTGGGCACTGCCTCTCAGGCTCCCTGTCTTCGCCTGCCCTCAGTATTAGAGTCGGCGACACAATTCCGCATCTGCTGCCATTATTACCCACAATGCCGCTCCCTGTCCCTGTCCTCCCCTGCCCTCAGTCCTCTGCCCCTGCCAACCACCCTGCCGAACTCCCTCCCGACCTGCCCTCTGCCCACCATTTCCAATTAGAAATTTCAGACGTGTTTTTACGTGATGTATCAACCCCTACAAATGTGTATACATTTTTATCCACATATATGCCATTTAGCAAATAATAATTAACATTTCCTGTCGTTGCAGGATTCACTTCCTTCTGTAGCAAACTGGTTCAATTTAAGATCCTACATAATATGTATTTTACCACAATACTGTCTGCGGTTCTGTCTACTCTAAACCCCTGACACTCTAAGGTGCACCATCATCATACACTCCCCTCGCAGAATGCCAGAGAGATGTGACTGAGGAGCGCAGCTCGACGTCACTATTTACCGCTGCCAACCCTGGCAACTGGTAGTGCCCGTTGAAGATGTATAATATACTACAGTCTGCCCCTGATAGTCTGCCGGTTTCTATTCTGTGAGAATGTGCGTTGTGCTGTGAGTCAAAATGTTGTGTGTGTCCGTGTGTGTACCATTGGGTTATGCGAGTCTTAGTGTGTGTGTGTGTGTGTGAGTGGAGGGGTGTGAGGCGGGCGTCACAGCAGCAAGGGTAGACTGATGACTCTCCTTGGCAGGCTCTCTACTGTTTCACCATATGTTCAGGACTGGCACCCATTGTACAATACATCTATTTCACTATAGTGCATCACACGCATAGCAACACACTCCACATAACATACTTCCATACACAAAAACTGTCTCTAAATATGCCCCAAATAGACACGCATGACGTCCAACATGCATCCAACATGCATATGCATATCCAACATCCAACATGCATATACTAATATGTTTGTACATGCTTATACTCAAATGATATGCATGATTGGTCATATTTAAATGTGCGGTACAGTGTGTTTCTTTGTATATGTATTTTATTGATAAACTAGTTGTATTATACACAAAGCAAGGTGAAAAGCAAAAACAGGTTTTCAGAAATTATTGAAAATGTATTCACAATTAAAATCTTAGACATAACATTTACATAAGTATTCAGACCCTTTACTCTGTACTTTATTGAAGCACCTTTGGCGGCGATTACATCCTCAAGTCTTCTTGGATATGACGCTATAAGCTTGGCACACCTGTATTTGGGGTGTTTCTCCCATTCTTCTCTGCAGTTCCTCTCATCATGTCCAATCAATTGAATTTACCACAGGTGGACTCCACTCAAGTTGTAGAAACATCTCAAGGGTGATCAATGGAAACAGGATGCACCTGAGTTAAATGTTCTGTCTCATAGCAAGGGCCTGTGTTTGCTTTAGTCATTATGGGGTATCTTTCCTAATGTATTTTAAGTCAGCCTCATTCATGTACTCTATGACCTGTATACAATTTAGATCATGTGGTATGTAGCCTTACAGAATGTTTGTTATATGCTTTGTGTTGGTGACTGTCATGTATTGAACGTATATAATAAAATGTTTTAAAGAAAGAAGCACTAATGCACTCATTCTGTTCACAGTATACACACATACCAATGTAAGTTTTTAAATGTTTATTTTATTTAATCAATCAATCAATCAATTTTATTTTATATAGCCCTTCGTACATCAGATAATATCTCGAAGTGCTGTACAGAAACCCAGCCTAAAACCCCAAACAGCTAGAATGCAGGTGTAGAAGCACGGTGGCTAGGAAAAACTCCCTAGAAAGGCCAAAACCTAGGAAGAAACCTAGAGAGGAACCAGGCTATGAGGGGTGGCCAGTCCTCTTCTGGCTGTGCCGGGTGGAGATTATAACAGAACTATGCCAAGATGTTCAAAAATGTTCATAAGTGACAAGCATGGTCAAACAATAATCATGAACAATTTTCAGTTGGCTTTTCATAGCTGATCATTAAGAGTTGAAAAACAACAGGTCTGGGACAGGTGGCGGTTCCATAACCGCAGGCAGAACAGCTGAAACTGGAATAGCAGCAAGACTGGGGACAGCAAGGAGTCACCACGGGCGGCAGTCCCGACGCATGGTCCTAGGGCCCAGGTCCTCCGAGAGAAAGAAAGAGAGAAGGAGAAAATTAGAGAGAGCCAAGATTTTCAAAATGTTCATAAATGACAAGCATGGCCAAATAATAATCAGGAATAAATCTCAGTTGGCTTTTCATAGCCGATCATTAAGAGTTGAAAACAGCAGGTCTGGGACAGGTAGGGGTTCCATAACCGCAGGCAGAAGAGTTGAAACTGGAATAGCAGCAAGGCCAGGCGGACTGGGGGCAGCAAGGAGTCACCACGGCCGGTAGTCCCGACGTATGGTCCTAGGGCTCAGGTCCTCCGAGAGAAAGAGAGAAGGAGAAAATTAGAGAGAGCCAAGATTTTCAAAATGTTCATAAATGACAAGCATGGTCAAATAATAATCAGGAATAAATCTCAGTTGGCTTTACATAGCCGATCATTAAGAGTTGAAAACAGCAGGTCTGGGACAGGTAGGGGTTTCGTAACCGCAGGCAGAAACAGTTGACCAGGCAAGTCAGTTAATTAAGAACAAATTCTTATTTCTCAATGACGACCTATAAAAAGGCAAAAGGCCTCCTGCGGGGACGGAGGCTGGGATTTAAAATGTATATATATATATGACATACCCAAATCTAACTGCCTGCAGCTCAGGCCCTGAAACAAGGATATGCATATTCTTCATACCATTTGAAAGGAAACACTTTGACGTTTGTGGAAATGTGAACGGAATGTGGGAGAATATAACACATTAGATCTGGTAAAGGATAAAACAAGGAAAAAACCAACAGCTTTTTTGTATTTTTTGTACCTTCATCTTTGAGATGCAAGAGAAAGGCCATAATGTATTATTCCAGCCCAGGTGTAATTTAGGTTTTTGGCCACGAGATGGCAGCAGTGTATGTGCAAAGTTTTAGACTGATCCAACAAACCATTGTATTTCTGTTCAAAATTATGTATCAAGACTGCCCAAATGTGCCTAATTTGTTTATTAATAACTTGTCATGTTCAAAACTGTGCACTCTCATGAAAGAATGGCATTGTAATAGCTACTGTAAATTGGACAGTGCCGGTAGATTAAGAAGAATTTAACCTGTCTAGCCCCGGGGTGCCGCTAGCGGCACACCCCCCCCCCACCCCCACTGAAAAGGCAGAGCCGCGAAATTCAATTATTATTATTTTTTTAAATATTTAACTTTCACACATTAAAGTCCAATACAGCTAATGAAAGACACAGATCTTGTGAATCCAGCCAACATGTCCGATTTTTTAAATGTTTTACAGGGAAGACACAATATGTAAAGATGTAAATCTATTAGCCAAACACATTAGCATAATCCACCATTTTTTCTTTGTCCACCAACACCAGTAGCTATCACCAATTCGGCTAAACTAAGATATTGATAGCCACCAACCAAGAAAAAACCTCCTCAGATGACAGTCTGATAACATATTTATGGTATAGAATAGGTTTTGTTAGAAAAATGTGCATATTTCAGGTAGATGTCATAGTTTACAATTGCACCCACCGTCACAAATGGACTAGAATAATTACAATGAGCAACGTGTTTACCTAACTACTAATCATCAAACATTTCGTAAAAATACACAGCATACACTAATCGAAAGACACAGATCCTGTGAATACAGACAATATTTCAGATTTTCTAAGTGTCTTACAGCGAAAACACAATAAATCATTATATTAGCATAGCACATGTGCAAACATTACCCCAGCATTGATTCTAGCCAAAGAGAGCTATAACGTAAACATCGCCAAAATATATTAATTTTTTCACTAACCTTCTCAGAATTCTTCAGATGACACTCCTGTAACATCACATTACAACATACATATACAGTTTGTTCGAAAATGTGCATATTTAGCCACCAAAATCATGGTTAGACAATGAGAAAAGTAGCCCAGCTGGTCAGAAAATGTCGTGCGCCATATTAGACAGTGATCTAGTCGTATACATAAATACTCATAAACGTGACTAAAAAATATAGGGTGGACAGCGATTGATAGACAATTTAATTCTTAATACAATCGCGGAATTACATTTTTTAAATTATCCTTACTTTTCAATACAGTTTGCGCCAAGCAAAGCTAAGTCAAAAAAAATGGCGTCCTAAGCCACTAACATTTTTCGACAGAAACACGATTTATCATAATAAATTGTTCCTACTTTGAGCTGTTCTTCCATCAGAATCTTGGTCAAAGAATCCTTTCTTGGGTCTAATCGTCTTTTGGTCGAAAGCTGTCCTCTTGCCATGCAGAAATGCACATTGCGTTCGGCATGAACTGGAACGGTGCCCAGAGATTCACAGTGGCTCAGAAATAAATGTCCCAAAATCGCACTAAACGGATATAAATTGCTATAAAACGCTTTAAATTAACTACCTTATGATGTTTTTAACTCCTATAACGAGTAAAAATATGACCGGAGAAATATAACTGGCTACACTAATGCTTGGAAAAACAGTAGGTCGGTATCCTCCGCGCGCATGACGCACCTAGAAAAGAGTTCCTACCTACAGGATTTTTTCATTTATAGTGGCTGTGATTGGGCAATTGATACCATTCAAAGCGTCATCACGTAAAGGCATCCAGGGGAAGACGTAAGCAGTGTCCGTATACTCATAGGAATAACAGTGGCCTTAAAACTGACTCCAGAACAGGGGCCAAAATGTGTGAAATCTGACTCCATGTCAGGGAAATTGCTGTAGAATGAGTTCTGTTCCACTTAGAGACAAAATTTCAACGGCTATAGAAACTATAGACTGTTTTCTATCCAATAATAATAATAATATGCATATTGTATGATCAAGAAGTTTGTAGGAAGCCGTTTCAAAAATTACACGATTTCCATAAATAGTGACAACAGCACCCCATAGCCTTAACAGGTTTTAAGCTTTCTGCCAATGTCAGAGATGTCTATGTCCTGGGAAATGTTCTTGTTACTTACAACCTTATGCTAATCGCATTAGCCTATGTCAGCTCAACCGTCCCGCAGGGGACCCATCGAAATTTGACTGGCAGAATGGGTGTTGTATGTGGAGGATGAGGGCTGTAGGTATCTCAGATAAGGGGGGTGAGGCCTAAGAGGGTTTCATAAATAAGCATTGAGACGAGTATACAGAGATGACCAGTGTACAGAGGAGTATAGAGTGCAGTGATGTGTCCTATAATGAGCATTACATCTAGGCGCTCAAGAGCACCCTTACCTGCCAATCTACAAATTATTTCTCCTTAATCTACCATGGGTAGGATGGTCATCTGAATCAGGGTTAGTTTGCATAAAACCAGCAAACAAATTGTTTGGGGACAGACTTGGTGGAGAAAACGGGAACTAAAGGTGTTCCTTAGTAAAGATTGCCTCTCCACACCTTTGAAGATCGGTCTTGCCGAAAAACAACCAGAAACAACCAGAAAGGTTAAACATCAGTGTCCACATCTCAGTAATGACCAATACATCTGGATTGGAGCTGTGAACCCACACTTTCAATTGATCCATTTTAGGTAATAAGCTTCTAGTGTTAACATGCCTAAAACCCAGGCTTTTACGAGAGCAGAAATCAGCGAAGCAGATATCAGAGCACAAGTCAGAATTGGGGATAGCAACTGCACATTTAAATGTGCATCAGATGGCAACAAAATCATAATGTACAGCAATTTCATCAGGTAACATTAATACAAAGCCGGCTAGAGGTGGTTGGAATAGGATGGGAGGCCAAGAGTCCGTGTAACCAACAGAGTCCCGAGTGTGGGAACAAACATAGTCTGTCCCACGGTCGGGTAAGCAAGCAAGTTCATAGTCAACATAGCACGCAGGAGTCATGAGGCAAATAGCATAAAGCACAAGAAAAAAATTTAACGACTTGTGGCTAGCCATAGTAAGTTCTGAGTCACTCGCCCCAACAGTGCGTGTGCAGGAGGCGAGCGGAAGCTCAGGAGAGAGGGGGGAGTGTGCCGGGGGTACCTGTACCAGACAGGGGAGACAGGCCATGGCAGACGGTGAACATATCGCCAAGTGGATTACAAGCAGCAGTGCAGGAGGCAACGGGAGTATGTGTCACACCCACTTGGGAGAAGCTTTTTTTGGTAGTGCAGATTGCATGTAGAAAATCCCAGATAGCTAGCTAACATAGCTAGCATGTCTCTGTCCCCCATTTTTTTCCACGTGGAAAAGATTGTTAGCTAGCGATGTCTCTTCAGTTTAGGCGCGTGGTCCTTTACGACGTCCAAACAAAGTTGTCCTGTGGCTGTTGTATTTTGGAGGTTGCGAGGAGGATATCTTCTGATAGCAACAAAATTGTTTCTTATTGAGGTAATTTACAATTGAAGTGTCCTGGCTGCATATCAGTTCAAAACAGAGATGAATCCAGGGGGTACTGTATTGTATGGACCTCTGCATAGATGGAGGGGGCTTCAAAGTCCTTTGGGTGGGGGAGCCTGTGAAACTCTCCTGCCATTGTGGGGCTCAAGGGCTTTGGCACCTCTCACTTTACACCTCAGTGCTAATTGAAGTTGCAGCTGTTCTGTCCGAGCAAGCTTGGTGGCCTCAATGTAACATTCAGTCCTTATGAAGTAAAATATTTACTTGTAATTTATTTTCCTTCCTGGCTTTAAAAGTAGCTACAAACTAAACATTACTCACTCAGTTCAAGGTTGGATGGTGTTTTCAGGTTTCTTGTGCTTCTTTTATTGGTCGTTGGTTTGCCAGTGCATTTGCTGTGTAGACCTTGGAAATAAGAATTGTTGGTATCTGGAATCCTTCCAGGTAATTTTGTCCAAAATCAGGTTGTAGGTTTGGAGTGAAGGTTATGTTGTGGAGGGTAGTATCCTGTATATGTCCTTATTGAAAAATCCAAGTTTACCTAACTCTAAATTAATGTAATGTGCTGAGTAAGTCTATGTCTATGAAACTCTGTATTTTGTCAATGTACAGTCTATACGGTAAGTATTCAGACCCCTTCACTTGTTCCACATTTTGTTACGTTACAGCCTTATTATGAGATGGATAAAAAGCCATCCTTCAATCTACACAAAATACCCCATAATGACAAAGCAAAAACAGGTTTTTATACATTTTTGCAAATCTATTAAAAATAAGCATTTAGACCGTTTACTCAGTACTTTGTTGAAGCACTATTGGCAGTGATTACAGCCTCTAGACTTCTTGGCTATGACGCTACAAGGTTGACACACCTGTATTTGGCGAGTTTCTCCCATTCTTCTCTACAGATCCTCTCAAGCTCTGTCAGGTTGAATGGGGAGTGTCACTGCTCAGCTATTTTCAGGTCTTTCCCGGGATGATAGGTCGGGTTCAAATCCGGGCTCTGGCTGGGCCACTTAAGAATATTGTCCCTAAGCCACTCCATCTGTTGGAAGGTCAACCTTCGCCCCAGTCTGAGATCCTGAACGCTCTGGAGCAGGTATTTTATTTGGGGAGGGGGTTGTGGTATTCCCCAAGTTCATGATTACAATCTTGTCTCGGGGGGTACTCCCCAATTTCATGATTACAATCTTGTCTCATCGCTGCAACTCCCCAACGGGCTCGGGAGAGGCGAAGGTCGAGTCATGCGTCCTCCGAAACATGACCGGCCAAGCCACGCTTGTTAACACCCGCTCGCTTAGCCCGGAAGCCAGCTGCACCAATGTGTCAGAGGAAACACTGTTCAACTGACTACTTAAGTCAGCCTGCAGGCACCCGTCCACCACATCATCATGGGGTATTGTGTTTAGATTAATGAGGAAAAATCTGTTTTTAATCAATGTTAGAATCAGGCTGTAACATAACATGTGTAAAAAGTCAGGGGGTCTGAATACTTTCCGAATGCACTGAATGTACTGAGTTAGTATGTACTGAGTGACTATGCGCTAACTAGGGTGTATGTATATGATGTCCTTTATTTTGAAAAAACATGATCAAATATTTCATTCTGTGTCACAGTTCAAAATGGAACTGGGTTTGAATTGGAGTAAGCTTGTTAGTGGGTGGTTGTCTGTCAATATTAAGTCAAGTCATCCTTCAATTGCTGAGTACAGCAGGTTTCACTTTATGACGGCTTCCCAAATGTAACCTTATTACCCATGGGCCCTGGTCAAAGGTAATGCACTAACATAGGGAAAGGGAGGCCATTTGGGATGCAATCAGTAAGTGATAGAGAAACAGAAACTGTAAATGAAACCACTATGAACATGAATCACTGTATAAAATGTGTCCCAATTGGCACCCTATTCTCTATTTAGTGCACTACTTTTGACCAGGGCCCATTGAGCTCTAAGTAGTGCACTTTATATGACTGTGTCCACTGTGTCTCTCGCTGCAGTAAGTCTCTAGAGGCCCTATCTATTTGTGTCTGCACTGTACTGTATACTGTGTCTATCTTTTTTTTTTTTAACTGAACTTGAACTTGACTTTTTTTAGCTGTTTTCAACAATTGACAACTGTCTCCTTTAATGAATTTCTTATTTTAGTTGTTTGTTACTTGAACGTCTTAAATCTGACGTTTTGGTTGATGCACATTAATGATTGTTTGGTGCTTTGTGTTTTACAAGCACAGCCATTTTGACAGCGCTTTTCTTTTCAGGTCACTGGAGTCTGTCTATGCCCCAGTACCACCAGCTGTGAGACAATCAGACAGCTGTTTGATCAGATATCACTCATCAGTGTCTCAATCACAGGCTTGTTTGATCACATCCATGCAGACAGTTTTATGTGTTCCAGACAGAAGCAGTGGATGACAGAGCCAGATAAAGGAGAACCGCACTGTCACTCCCTTTAGGTCTAGAGAAACACTTTCATAGGGAGATTCTCAATTGTATACTCCTCGTGTCTTCTCTCCTCAAAACCCATTGGAGAAGAAGTTCAGAGGGTAGGGCAACAAGCTCTTACCATCTCGTTCATCCACGTTTCTCTAAACGTCAAATTTCGACGTAGCTCCAAACATCAAATTTCAAAACTACTGCTCTGTATCGTTCAATTTCTCAAAATTCGTCAAATTTTCGAAGTTAACTTCTTGCGACTACAGGGGGTGCTGTTTTCTCATTAGCATAATTGCATTACAGATTAAACGGCTTCCTACTAAATTCTTGCTCGTACAATATGCATATTATTACTATTATTGGATAGAAAACACTCTCTAGTTTCTATAGGCGTTGGAATTTTGTCTCTGAGTGGAACAGAACTCATTCTACAGCAATTTCCCTGACATGGAGTCAGATTTCACATATTTTGGCCCCTGATCTGGAGTCAGTTTAAAGGCCACTGTGAACGCTATCAGGATACGGACACTGCTTACGTCTTCCCCTGGATGCCTTTACGTGATGACGATTTGAATGGTATCGATTGCGCAATCACAGCCCCTATAAAACAAAAACACGTGTAGGTAGGAACTCCTTTCCAGCTGCGTCGGGCGCGCGGTGGACACTGACCTGCTCTTTTTCCAAGCATTAGTGTAGCCAGTTATATTTCTCCGGTCATGTTTCTACTTGTTATAGGAGTTAAAAACATCATAAGGTAGTTAATTTAAAGCGTTTTATAGCAATTTATATCCGTTTAGTGCGATTTTGGGACATTTATTTCTGAGACACTGTGAATCTCTGGGCACGGTTCCAGTTCATGCCGAACGCAATGGGCATTTCTACATGGCAAGAGGACAGCTTTCGACCAAAAGACGATTAGACCCAAGAAAGGATTCTTTGCCCAAGATTCTGATGGAAGAACAGCTCAAAGTAGGAACAATTTATTATGATAAATCGTGTTTCTGTCGAGAAATGTTAATCGCTTATGACGCCATCTTGCTAGACGTAGCTTCGCTTGGCGCAAACTGTATTGAAAAGTAAGGATAATTTAAAAAATGTAAATCAGCGATTGTATTAAGAATTAAATTGTCTATCAATCGCTGTCTACCCTATATTTTTTAGTCACGTTTATGAGTATTTATGTATACGACTAAATCACTGTCTAATATGGTGCACGACATTGTCTGACCAGCTGGGCAACTTTTGTCATTGTCTAACCTTGATTTTGGTGGCTAAATATGCACATTTTCGAACAAACTGTATATGGATTGTGTAATATGATGTTACAGGAGTGTCATCGGAAGAATTCTGAGAAGGTTAGTGAAAAAATTAATATATTTTGGCGATGTTTACGTTATCGCTCTCTTTGGCTAGAATCAATGCTCTGGTAACGTTTGCATATGTGGTATGCTAATATAACGATTTATTGTGTTTTCGCTGTAAGACACTTAGAAAATCTGAAATATTGTCTGTATTCACAGGATCTGTGTCTTTCGATTAGTGTATGCTGTGTATTTTTACGAAATGTTTGATGATTAGTAATTAGGTAAACACGTTGCTCTATGTATTTATTCTAGTCCATTTGTGACGGTGGGTGCAATTGTAAACTATGATATCTACCTGAAATATGCACATTTTTCTAACAAAACCTATCCTATACCATAAATATGTTATCAGACTGTCATCTGATGAGGTTATTTCTTGGTTAGGGGCTATCAATATCTTAGTTTAGCCGAATTGGTGATAGCACCTGATGGAGTAAGAAACTGATGGAGTTAGAAAAGTGGTGTCTTTTGCTAACGTGGTTAGCTAATAGATTTACATATTTTGTCTTCCCTGTAAAACGTTTTAAAAATCTGAAATGGTGGCTTTATTCACAAGATCTGTATCTTTCATTAGGTGTCTTGGACTTGTGATTTAATGATATTTAGATGCTACTATTTAATTGTGACGCTATGCTAGGCTATGCTACTCAGTGTGGGGGGGGTGGGGGGTGCTCCCGGACCCGGGGTAGATACTCGTGAAAGGTTAAGGGTTAAGTTTAGGTACTCATTCCGATTGATTAAGGTAAGGGTTAAGGTTAAAACAAAAAATTGTGTCCACCACTGGGATTGAACACACAACCTTCTGATCCAGAGTCATGTGATTGACATATCCTCCGTCCACAACATTCACACCTACTTGATGGTATTAGTGCTGCCCCTAGTGGCTAGTTTTGAAGGCATTTCCCTACGTCCTCAGGACATGGATCAACATCCAATTTCAATGTTAATCTAGAACAATCTCCCTGGGAAGGGATCTCTGGCTTTCTCATCCAATGGGTGTTGAAAAGGAGACAAAGAGAGAGGACGCGATGTGTATGTAATTGATATCCTCCCAAAATCTAGAAATACCTACACACACACACAAACACTTCTCTGTCTTCCCTAAAAGCAGTCTCTCCCTCTCTTTCGCTCCCCCTCTCTCCCCATCCTTACATAACGTTTGGCCTACATACTGAATCTAAAGGCAGCTGATAGTGTTTTACCTCTATTCCTCTTTTAGCTAAATCTATCCAATCACTCCGTGTATGGACTTACCTTTGCGCCTTTAATATCAAGCAAACCTTCTGAATTTGAGAACAAAATTATTATTATTGTTAACGAAAATAATGATATTGAAAGCGAAACATGTGTAGAGAGCAAAATAAATAACATCGCAGGAAAATCATTTTGAAAGGCAAGAACTGTCAAGGTTGTCAATGTCGTTCTCCTCCTCAGACGAGGAGGAGCATGGATCGGCCCAAGATGCGGATTGGTAATTGTACATGTTTAATGTAAATAACAAGAAAACACTACAAAATACAAAACAACAAACGTGACTAACCTCAAACAGTCCTGTGTGGCCCAAACACTGACACAGGAAACAAACACCCACAAAACACCAGTGAAACCCTGGCTGCCTTAGTATGACTCTCAATCAGAGACAAACGATACACACCTGTCTCTAATTGAGAATCATACCAGGCCGAACACAAAACCCCACATAGAAATAGAAAACATAGACTAACCCACCCAACTCACGCTCTGACCAACTAAAACAAATACATAACAAAGGAAAACAGGTCAGGAACGTGACAGAACCCCCCCCTTAAGGTGCGAACTCCGGGCGCACCAGCACAAAGTCTAGCACAAAGTCCACCCCACCATAGTCACTCCCCGCTTCCGTATCCCTCGCCCAATGACCACCCTCCAACTAAACCCACCTAAATGAAGGGGCAGCATCGGGATAAGGGGCAGCACCGGGATAAGGGGCAGCAGCTCCGGGATAAGGGGCAGCAGCTCCGGGATAAGGGGCAGCAGCTCCGGGAGAAGGGGCAGCAGCTCCGGGAGAAGGGGCAGCAGCTCCGGACTGAGTGGCAGCTCCGGACTGAGTGGCAGCTCCGGACTGAGTGGCAGCTCCGGACTGAGTGGCAGCTCCGGACTGAGTGGCAGCTCCGGACTGAGTGGCAGCTCATGACTGTAGGGCAGCTCATGACTGTAGGGCAGCTCATGACTGTAGGGCAGCTCATGACTGTAGGGCAGCTCCTGACTGGCTGGCGTCTCTGGCAGCTCCTGACTGGCTGGCGTCTCTGGCAGCTCCTGACTGGCTGGCGTCTCTGGCAGCTCCTGACTGGCTGGCGTCTCTGGCAGCTCCTGACTGGCTGGCGTCTCTGGCAGCTCCTGACTGGCTGGCGTCTCTGGCAGCTCCTGACTGGCTGGCGTCTCTGGCAGCTCCTGACTGACGGACGGCTCTAGCGGCTCCTGACTGACGGACGGCTCTAACGGCTCCTGACTGACGGACGGCTCTAACGGCTCGGGACAGACGGGCGGCTCTAATGGCTCGTGGCAGACGGATGGCTCAGATGGCGATTGGCAGACGGATGGCTCAGACGGCGCTGGGCAGACGGATGTCTCAGACGGCGTTGGGCAGACAGATGGCTCAGACGGCGTTGGGCAGACAGATGGCTCAGACGGCGTTGGGCAGCCGGGCAGTTCAGGCACCGCTGGGCAGACGGCAGACTCTGGCCGGCTGAGACGCACAATCGGCCTGATGCGTGGTGCCGGAACTGGAGGTACCGGGCTGAGGGCACGCACCTCAGGGCGAGTAAGGGGAGGAGGAACAGGGCTCTGGAGATGCACTGGAAGCCTGGTGCGTGGTGTAGGCACTGGTGGTACTGGGCTGGGGCGGGAAGGTGGCGCCGGATATACCGGACCGTGAAGGAGGACACGCGCTCTTGAGCACCGAGCCTCTCCAACCTTACCAGGTTGAATGGTCCCCGTAGCCCTGCCAGTGCGGCGAGGTGGAATAGCCCGCACTGGGCTATGCAGGCGAACCGGGGACACCACCTGTAAGGCTGGTGCCATGTACGCCGGCCCGAGGAGACGTACTGGAGGCCAGATACGTTGGGCCGGCTTCATGACATCCGGCTCGATGCCCAACCTAGCCCTCCCAGTGCGGCAAGGTGGAATAGCCCGCACTGGGCTAAGCACGCGTACTGGGGACATCGTGCGCTTTACCGCATAACACGGTGTCTGACCAGTACGACGCCCTCTCACTCCACGGTAAGCCCGGGGAGTTGGCTCAGGTATCCAACCCGGCTTCGCCACACTCCCCTTTAGCCCCCCCCCCCCCCCAAGAAATCTTTGGGTGAGCTTCTCGGGCTTCCAGCCACTCTGCCTTGCCTTTGCCTCATAAAACCGCCTCTCCGCTTTCGCTGCCTCCAGCTCCGCTTTGGGACGGCGATATTCCCCTGGCTGAGTCCAGGGTCCTTTGCCGTCCAGGATCTCCTCCCAAGTCCATTCCTCTTCTCTCCATTGCTTTAGTTCCTTCCTTCCTTCCTCAATCCGCTTGGTCCTGTTGGGGTGGGTGTTTCTGTCAAGGTTGTCAATGTCATTCTCCTCCTCAGACGAGGAGGAGCATGGATCGGACCAAGATGCGGATTGGTAATTGTACATGTTTAATGTAAATAACAAGAAAACACTACAAAATAACAAACGTGACTAACCTCAAACAGTCCTGTGTGGCCCAAACACTGACACAGGAAACAAACACCCACAAAACACCAGTGAAACCCTGGCTGCCTTAGTATGACTCTCAATCAGAGACAAACGATACACACCTGTCTCTAATTGAGAATCATACCAGGCCGAACACAAAACCCCACATAGAAATAGAAAACATAGACTAACCCACCCAACTCACGCCCTGACCAACTAAAACAAATACATAACAAAGGAAAACAAATCAGGAACGTGACAAGAACAAATGAATAATTTTCTTTGATAACGCGATTGCAATGAAACCCTTCCCTTTTTGCCTGACATTTTTTAAATCTTTGGTTACGCAGCCCTGCCCTTTGCTTTCACTGGCTTTTTTTGCATTGCAAAGTTTTAGCTGATTCCTTCGGTGTAGGCGGAGATTATAGGGAGGCGTAGACGATGCGTCTCTATTGGTCAACCAGTTTTGGAGTGACAGTTCATCCTAATTTTATATATCCCAGCTAGCAGCTTAAAATGATGGCCAGTACAACTATGTTAGATAAAAAGCTAGCTAGCTGGCAATGGTAGGAGGCAAGAGTGTTTCTGATAACTAGCCAGCTTATGTATAAAAAGCTTGATTGTTATTTATTTATTATATTTATTATATCTTATTTTTTTCAATTTAAGATAAAATTGGCTTCGTGCCAACTAGCTAGCTAGCTAGCCCACTAGGGCTGACTAGCCTAGCCAGCTAGGAAGATATAAAGAAACCCCTTTAGGCAAGTTTATTTAGTGTCATTTAATTTCACATTTAGAAGATGCATTGAAACAATTAGCTAGCTACAGTAGCTAACTAGAACGGCTATATACAGTGCATTCAGAAAGTATTCAGACCCCTCAACTTTTTCCACATTTTGTTACTTTACAGCCATATTCTAAAATTGATATTTTTTTTTACCCCAATACCCTTTAATGACAAAGAAAAAAACTGTTTTTAGAAATGTTTAAGAAATAAGAAAACCTTCTTTACATAAGTATTCAGACCCTTTTCTATTAGACCACAAAATTGTGTTCAGGTGCATCCTGTTTCCATTGATCCTCCAACTTGATTGGAGTCCACCTGTGGCAATTTCAAATGATTGGACATGATTTGGAAAGGCACACACCTGTATATATAAGGTCCCACAATTGACATTGCATGTCAGAGCAAAAACCAAGCCATGATGTTGAATGAATTGTCCTTAGAGCTCCAAGACAGGATTGTGTTGAGACAACGATCTTGGGAAGGGTACAAAAAGATGTCTGCAGCATTGAAGGTCCCCAAGAACACAGTGGCCTCCATCATTCTTCAATGGAAGAAGTTTGGAACCACCAAGACTCTTCCAAGAGCTGGCTGCCTGGCCAAACTGAGCAATCAGGGGAGAAGAGCCTTGGTCAGGGAGGTGACCAAGAACCCGATGGTCACTCTGACAGAGCTCCTCTGTGGAGATGGGAGAACCTTCCAGAAGGACAACCATCTCTCCAGCACTCCACCAATCAGGCGTTTATGGTAGTGGCCAGACGGAAGCCACTCCTCAGTAAAAGGCACATGACAGCCCTCTTGGAGTTTGCAAAAGGCAACTAAAGGACTCTTAGATCATAAAAAACAAGATTCTCTGGTCTGATGAAACCAAGATTTAACTATTTGGCCTGAATGCCAAGCATCACGTCTGGAGGAAACCTGTGTAGATTGATGAGGATATATATACAGTTGAAGTCAGAAGTTTACATACACTTAGGTTAGAGTCATTAAATCTTGTTTTTTTACCACTCCACAAATGTCTTGCTAACAAACTATAGTTTTGGCAAGTCGGTTAGGACATCTACTTTGTGCATGACACAAGTAATTTTTCAAAAAATTACAGATTATTAAACTTATAATTCACTTTATCACAATTTCAGTGGTTCAGAAGTTTACATACACTAAGTTGACTGTGCCTTTAACAAATTGTAGACCACCAGAAGTCTGGTTCATCCTTAGGAGCAATTTCCAAACGCCTGAAGGTACCACGTTCACCTGTACAAACAATAGAACCCAAGTATAAACACCAAGGGACCACGCAGTCGTCATACTGCTCATGAAGGAGATGCATTCTGTCTCCTAGAGATGAACATACTTTGGTGTGAAAAGTGCAAATCAATCCCAGAACAACAGCAAGGACCCTGTGAAGATGCTGGAGGAAACTGGTACTAAAGTATCTATCCACAGTAAAATCTGTTGACATAAATCATTCTCTCTACTGGTTGAGAGAATGCCAAGAGTGTGCAAAGCTGTCAAGCAGGCAAAGGGTGGCTACTTTGAAGAATCTAAAATATATTTTGATTTGTTTAAAACTTTTGGTTACTACATGATTCCATCTGTGTTATTTCATAGTGTTGATGTCTTCCCTATTATTCTACAATGTAGAAAATTGTAAAAATAAAGAAACCCTGGAATGAGTAGGTGTGTCCAAAACATTTGATTGGTACTAGATAGATATAGATCGTGTAATTTTTGAAACGGCTTCCCACAAAATTCTTGATCGTACAATATGCATATTATTATTATTATTGGATAGAAAACAGTCTATAGTTTCTATAGGAGTTGAAATTTTGTCTCTAAGTGGAACAGAACCCATTCTACAGCAATTTCCCTGACATGGAGTCAGATTTCAGAAATGTTGGCCCCTGATCTGGAGTCAGTTAAAAGGTCACAGTTATTGCTATGAGTATACGGACACTGCTTACGTCTTCCCCTGGATGCCTTTACGTGATGACGATTTGAATGGGGTCGATTGCGCGTTCACAGGCACTACAAATTAAAAAAACCTGTAGCTAGGAACTCTTTTCTTGCTGCGTAATGCGCCTGGAGGACATCGACCCGCACTTGTTCCAAGCATTAGTGGAGGGAGTAATATTACTCTGGTCATGTTTCTACTCGTTATGGGAGTTAAAAACATCATAAGGTAGTTAATTTAAAGCGTTTTATAGCAATTTATATCCGTTTAGTGCGATTTTGGGACATTTATTTCTGAAACGCTGTGAATTGCTGGGCACGCTTCCAGTTCATCCCGAACGCAGTTGGCATTTCCACATGGCAAGAGGACAGCTTTCCACCAAAAGACGATTAGACCCAAGAAAGGATCCTTTGCCCAAGATACTGATGGAAGAACAGCTCAAAGTAGGACATTTTTATTATGATAAATCGTGTTTCTGTCGAAAAATGTTAGTGGCTTAGGACGCCATGTTTTTTGACGTAGCTTCGCTTGGCGCAAACTGTATTGAAAAGTAAGGATAATTTAAAAAATGTAATTCCGCGATTGTATTAAGAATTAAATTGTCTATCAATCCCTGTCCACCCTATATTTTTTAGTCACGTTTATGAGTATTTATGTATAAGAGTAGATCACTGTCTAATATGGCGCACGGACATTTTCTCACCAGCTGGGCTACATTTCACATTGTCTAACCATGATTTTGGTGGCTAAATATGCACATTTTCGATCAAACTCTATATGGATTGTGTAATATGATGTTACAGGAGTGTCATCTGAAGAATTCTGAGAAGGTTAGTGAAAAAATTAATATATTTTGGCGATGTTGACGTTATCGCTCACTTTGGCTAGAATCAATGCTGGGCTGCTATGTGCTATGTGCTATGCTAATATAACGATTTATTGTGTTTTCGCTGTAAGACACTTAGAAAATCTGAAATATTGTCTGTATTCACAGGATCTGTGTCTTTCGATTAGTGTATGCTGTGTATTTTTACGAAATGTTTGATGATTAGTAAGTAGGTAAACACGTTGCTCTATGCAGTTATTCTAGTCCATTTGTGACGGTGGGTGCAATTGTAACCTATGCCATCTACCTGAAATATGCACATTTTTCTAACAAAACCTATCCCAGACCATAAATATGTTATCAGACTGTCATCTGATGAGTTTTTTTCTTGGTTAGGGGCTATAAATATCTTAGTTTAGCCGAATTGGTGATAGCTACTGGTGTTGGTGGACAAATAAAAGATGGTGGATTATGCTAATGTGTTTTTAGGTAATAGATGTACATCTTTACATATTGTGTCTTCCCTGTAAAACATTTTAAAAATCGGACATGTTGGCTGGATTCACAAGATCTGTGTCTTTCATTAGCTGTATTGGACTTTAATGTGTGAAAGTTAAATATTTTAAAAAAATGTATTTTTTTAATTTCGCGGCACTGGTTTTTCAGTGGGGGTGGGGGGGGAGTGCCGCTAGCGGCACCCTCATCCTAGACAGGTTAACCCAAATTTGCTTTCTAAAGTTGTCATGGAAATACATGTTTTTCCTATTACCAAGTAATTTACAGTTTCTATGCCTTTAGTTTTCCGTGTGTGCCAATTTATCGATTAATTCTGACAAGCTATCCAAGGATTGTTCCATGAGGTTGTGTCTCTAGGAAGTGATATTGGTTCTTGTAAAATTTTCATTTTTGTCACGTTCGTCGTAATGTGGAAGAGAGGAGGACCAAGGCGCAGTGTGATAGGAATATATTCTTCTATTTATTATATCAAAATGAAGAACACTTAAACAGACTTACAAAACGACAAACGAACGTGACGCTATATAAATAAACAAGTGCAGACACAGGCAACTTACACGTAGACAATAACCCACCAACCACAATACAAAACAGGGTACCTAAATATGGTTCCCAATCAGAGACAACGCAAAACGCCTGTCTCTGATTGAGAACCATATCAGGCCAAACACATAGAAATAGACAAACCAGACATACAACATAGAATGCCCACTCAGATCACACCCTGACCAAACAAAACATAAAACATACAAAGCAAACTATGGTCAGGGCGTGACAATTTTCTTCCATATAGTTATAGTTTTCTTGACTATGAAGTTGATAATGTTCTTAGCTTTTTCATTTGAAAATAGACATTTAAACAGATTTTGGGGATGAGCATGCGTATCTTTACGCATCTTTATCTATTTAACACATTTTAAAGAAGACAAATACAAAAACTTGGTCAGCAATGCCATTCTAAAGAGGATTTGTCTACCTGTAAGATCTATGGGAAGGTTATTCCATTTCAATTAAATTTGCTTTCATATTGTTGAGTAATGGAATAAAGTTATCTTCATGTATTGTTTGTCACTTACAGTGCCTTGCAAAAGTATTCATCCCCTTGGCGTTTTTCCTATTTTGTTGCATTACAACCTGTCACGTTCCTGACCTTATTTTCCTTTGTTTAGCTTTGTTTAGTTGGTCAGGACGTGAGCTGGGTGGGCAGTCTATGTTATGTGTTTTTATGTTTAGGTTCATTGGTAATTAGCCTTATATGGTTCTCAATCAGGGACAGGTGTTTGACATTTCCTCTGATTGAGAACCATATAAAAGGTAGGCTGTTCACATGGTTTGTTTGAGGGTGATTGTCTTCCGTGTCAGTGTTGTTACCACACGGGACTGTTTCGTTTGTTTAGTCTGTTCCTGTTCTTTGTGTTCTATAAGTTTTCATGTTCAGGTCTGTCTACGTTGTTTTGTAGTTATTCAAGTGTCCTTCGTGTTCGTCTTGTTTAATAAATCAACATGTATTTATCACCAGCTGCATTTTGGTCCGATCCTTGCTCCTCCTCAGACGAGGAGGAGAACATTCGTTATGGATTTCATGTAAAGGGCATACACAAAATTAAAATAACTTGTTTAAAAAAAAAATCAAAACGGAAAAGTGGTGGGTGCATATGTATTCACCCCCTTTGCTATGACGCCCCTAAATAAGATCTGGTGCAA
This sequence comes from Salvelinus fontinalis, assembly GCF_029448725.1. Lineage (NCBI taxonomy): Eukaryota > Metazoa > Chordata > Actinopteri > Salmoniformes > Salmonidae > Salvelinus > Salvelinus fontinalis. Next base: position 42,271,262 of record NC_074677.1, read on the forward strand.
CCAATTACCTTCAGAAGTCACATTAGTTAGATTGCACACAGATGGACTTTATTTAAGTGTCATATGATCTATCACATGATCTCACATTTGTGGCCTGCTGGAGGTCATTTTGCAGGGCGCTGGCAGTGCACCTCCTTGCACAAAGGCGGAGGTTGCGGTCCTGCTGCTGGGTTGTTGCCCTCCTACGGCCTCCTCCACGTCTCCTGATGTACTGGCCTGTCTCCTGGTAGCACCTCCATGCTCTGGACACTACGCTGACAGACACAGCAAACCTTTTTGCCACAGCTCGCATTGATGTGCCATCCTGGATGAACTGCACTACCTGAGCCACTTGTGTGGGTTGTAGACTCCGTCTCATGCTACCACTAGAGTGAGAGCACCGCCAGCATTCAAAAGTGACCAAAACATCAGCCAGGAAGCATAGGAACTGAGAAGTGGTCTGTGATCACCACCTGCAGAATCACTCCTTTTTGGGGGGTGTCTTGCTAATTGCCTATAATTTCCACCTTTTGTCTATTCCATTTGCACAACAGCATGTGAAATTTATTCTCAATCAGTGTTGCTTCCTAAGTGGACAGTTTGATTTCACAGAAGAGTGATTGACTTGGAGTTACATTGTGTTGTTTAAGTGTTCCCTTTATTTTTTTGAGCAGTGTATATATACACCTGCTCTAAAAGGCCCCAGAGTCTGCAACACCACTAAGCAAGGGGCACCCCAAAGCAAGTGGCACCATGAAGACCAAGGAGCTCTCCAAACAGGTCAGGGACAAAGTTGTGGAGAAGTACAGATCAGTGTTGGGTTATAAAAAATATCCGAAACTTTGAACATCCCATGGAGCACCATTAAATCCATTACTAAAAAATGGAAAGAATATGGCACCACAACAAACCTACCAAAACTCACGGACCAGGCAAGGAGGGCATTAATCAGAGAGGCAACAAAGAGACCAAAGATAACCCTGAAGGAGCTGCAAAGCTCCACAGTGGAGAATTTTGTATCTGTCCATAGGACCACTAGAAGCCTACACTCCACAGAGCTGGGCTTTACGGAAGAATGGCCAGAAAAAAAGCCATTGGTTGAATAAAAAAATGAGCAAAAACATATGGTTGCCAAAAGGCATGTGGGACACTTCCCAAACATATAGAAGAATGAGACAAAAATGTAGCTTTTCGGCCATCAAGGAAAATTCGATGTCTGTCGCCAACCCAACACCTCTCATCACCCTGAGAACGCCATCCCCACAGTGAAGCATGGTGGTGGCAGCTTCATGCTGTGGGGATGTTTTTCATTGGCAGGGACTGGAAAGCTGGTCAGAATTGAAGGAATGATGCAAGGTGCTAAATACAGGGAAATTCTTGAGGGAAACTTGTTTCAGTCTTCCAGCGATTTGAGACTGGGACAGAGGTTCACCTTTCAGCAGGACAATGACCCTAAGCATACTGCTAAAGCAACACTCGAGTGGTTTAAGGAGAAACATTTAAATGTCTTGTAATGGTCTAGTCAAAGCCCAGACCTCAGTGCAATTGAGAATCTGTGGTATGACTTAAAGATTGCTGTGGAACCCATCCAAGTTGAAGGAGTTAGAGCAGTTTTGCCTTGAAGAATGGGCAAAAATCCCCATGGCTAGATGTGCCAAGGTTATAGAGACATACCCCAAGAGACTTGCAGCTGTAATTGCTGCAAAAGGTGGCTCTATAAAGTATTGACTTTGGGGGCGTGAATAGTTATGCACGCTCAAGTTAAAGGTTTTTTTGTATTGTTTCTTGTTTGTTTCACAAGAAAAAATATTTTGCATCTTCAAAGTGGTAGGCATGTTTGTAAATCAAATGATACAAACCCCCCAAAAATGCATTTTAATTCCAGGTTGTAAAGCAACAAAATAGGAAAATGCCAAGGGGGTGAATACTTTTGCAAGACACTGTATTACACATCCTAAGTATTAAATATTTTTTTGTGGTGCACTTAAAGGATTGCTGTAGATTGTGAGTTATTCTTATATTTTTTTTATTATTATGAAAAGGGGGCATTAAGTTTTCAATATTGGTCAGGTATATCAGGAGATTATCTGCAAATAAGTTTAGTTTATATTCATGTTTACAATACTGATACCTGTTACGTTTGGGTCTTGTCTAGGGCTGTAGCCGGTGATTGTCAAGTAAATAACTGCCGGGCTCATGGTAATTGACCGTTAATTAACATTAACACATATAGCATCTCCTGTCTTCCACGCATAGCCTACAAGCCACTGATGCAGACCTTTGCAACATCCACATTTTAAAAAGTCTAATAAATCCATGTAATATAGCCTACACCTTCACAATAAATCCATGATTTATTTTAGACGGGTCTAAAGAAACATGATCAGAAGAAAATGTAGTCTATTTCAGAATAACAGAATATTATATCCTTCCTGTTTGGCGGGCCCGAGGGGTATCATCGGATGGGGCCACAGTGTCTCCTGACCCCTCCTGTCTCAGCCTCCAGTATTTATGCTGCTGTAGTTTATGTGCTGGGGGGCTAGGGTCAGTTTGTTATATCTGGAGTACTTTTCCTGTCTTATCCGGTGTCCTGTGTCAATTTAAGTATGCTCTCTCTAATTCTCTCCTTCTCTCTTTCTTTCTCTCTCTCGGAGGACCTGAGCCCTAGGACCATGCCTCAGGACTACCTGGCATGATGACTCCTTGCTGTCCCCAGTCCACCTAGCCGTGCTTCTGCTCCAGTTTCAACTGTTCTGCCTGCGTCTATGGAACCCTGACCTGTTCACCGGATGTGCTACCTGTCCCAGACCTGCTGTTTTCAACTCTCTAGAGACCGCAGGAGCGGTAGAGATACTCTGAATGATTGGCTATGAAAAGCCAACTGACATTTACTCCTGAGGTGCTGACTTGCTGCACCCTCGACAACTACTGTGATTATTATTATTTGACCCTGCTGGTCATTTATGAACATTTGAACATCTTGGCCATGTTCTGTTATAATCTCCACCCGGCATAGCCAGAAGAGGACTGGCCACCCCCCATAGCCTGGTTCCTCTCTAGGTTTCTTCCTAGGTTTTGGCCTTTCTAGGGAGTTTTTCCTAGCCACCGTGCTTCTACACATGCATTGCTTGCTGTTTGGGGTTTTAGGCTGGGTTTCTGTACAGAACTTTGAGATGTCAGCTGATGTAAGAAGGGCTATATAAAGAAATTTGATTTGATATTATATTCTGAGTTGTCCTCATGTTAGGCCTTGATCTGGCTATGTCATATGGCTGTGAGCTACACTAGTTCATTTAGCAGACAAGATTTGCTTAGAATTCCGTGGCATTATTTGAAATTATTTTATAGAATGAAGAATACAATTGAACATAGTTGAATAAAATAGAAAGGATATTTTCTCCAAACGATTTGAGGGAGTGCATATATGCAGCTATTCTGTTTTGAGTAGTTAACAAAAAAAAAAAAACTTCCTGTGTATGTATGCCAGTTAGGCTAAAATTGTCACCCATCAGACTATTCTTGATTTAATCTTGCCTTTCAATATCCTAAATAATATATGTGTGAAATAATTTTTGATTTAGAATGGACCATTATCATGCACCTGTCGGAATCTGGGCTGGAGGAGAAAAAAATATTTTCACTTAAATAGCGAATGGAGGACGCTTTTCCCGTGGTTCATTTTCATGCCAGCCAGGGAGGCTATACTCCTGTTGTAAAGAAAAGAAATGTGATTCATATTAGGAAAGTTGATAAATAAATATAGTAGCCCTAGCCGATGGAAAGCTGATGGGATCCTTCTCTTTTTAAGAGGCCATCACTCTGTTTTCTCAAGCAATTGCATAGTCCATGGAAATGTTCCGCAACATGAGCTCATGGGCTCTCATGAAGTGTTTGATGTAATTTTTCAATTACATTTGCATTGATGTCAGAGTGATTATAGGGACAATGGAGTGCTGAGTACCAGGCAGTTAGCAAGTTTTCTAGGCTACTAATGACCATCAGCAGCATCAGAGCTTGGAGAATCCTAATTACTGTGACTAAACATTCACGTGGAATTTGACTGCCATTATGACTCATGACTGCCGGTGTGGCAGTAATATGGTCACCGTAACAGCCCTAGTCCTGTCTAATTCTCAGTGAGAATTTTTTAACAGTATTTCAAATCTATTCTTGGGTGATCTCTGTTTTTAATTATTATTTTTTGTCTGCTGATAGTTGCTTCAGAGTTATGTCTAAGAAGGTTATAGGATCTGTCCCACTTACTGTTAATTCTGATTTATAGACATATTCATGGAAATGTTTAAAATTGTAATTAATCACATTGCTGTTTCTAATTACCACTTTTGTATCTTCATTTTTTTAAATTATAACTGGTTTAGTATGTATTCGTTTTGTGAGAGATGCAAGGTATTTACCAGGTTTATTTGACATTTAGAAGTATGGTTTATTGGAGATGAACTTTAGTTGTTGGCTCTCTTCAGAAGTAAAAGATCGTATTCCTGCCTGAATTCAGTAATTGTAAAGTTTGTTTATGGGCTTTTTCCAAAATAATAATTTAGTTTTCTTTAATATAATTTCTAAATCAGATTTAACTTTGGCAGAGTATGAGATTATCATTCCCCTAATGTACACTTTAAAAGGCATCCAGAATGACATTGGTGGTCTGCTTTTCTCTGTCCTCTATGTATATATTTGTAATGGTAAAAAAAATAAAAACTTTTACATATTTAATACAATTCAGGTCCAGAAGATGCGTCCTGTTCATTCTCCAAATTAAATTGCTAAATGTATTTTCTATTAGTGTAATCAAGCATGATCCGACATCACTATATCATTAATTTTTAATCCTGTAAATTATTGAGTGCATTTTATATAATAATAGTTCCTGTCTAGATTTGATCTAATACAGCTTGAATTCTATTTAAAAATGGTCAGTAAAATGGTCAGATTGAGCTGTTCTCTATGCTAGCCAGTTAACTTGGGTACTTGCCTACTGTTGTTAGGACAGAACGCTGGGATCAACCCTTAAAGAGATGGGTGAGGCTAAAGCTTAAGGGGGTATGAACGATCCTGAATGGGTGTAGACAAAGAAGAGCTCTCCAGTAGGTGTACCAAAACATTCAAAGGTCATTTTCTCAAAATTGACGTTCAAAGCAGAATTACTTTCCCATTGTTCCTCAAATTCAGTGTATGATACACCATTTACTAGCTCTGAGGCCCTATAGCTTTTTAGGGCTTTTTGGATCTGGCTTCTCTCCTAATGTACCCCCCAAAAAGACTGTGTACATTGTACATACTTTGAAGAAAGACTGCCCATCAAATTCTGTGGTTGGTTTATATTACCTTATACATTAAAGAATAGTGGCTGGTTGAGATCTACTTGGGGTGAGTGGGTCCTCAGAGAGACTGAGATGGGATGAGTGAATGCCCTCCCAGCACCCCATCCCAATCCCCCAGATATAGCCCCTCCATTCTCACCAATAACCTCCATTAAATCTTAATTGTAATGACAAACAAGGAATAATAATGATTTGAAATCCTTTCCTAATCTGTCTAGATCTGGTATTCATTTAACCAAGGGTTTTACAAGTGATAAAAAAAAATACAATTACATTGTGCTATAATTAAGTCCTTCTCACAAATCAAATCCATCCCTCTCCACCACCCCTCTCCCTGTTCTCCACCCTTTATCCCACACAAGCCATTGATTAATACCTTATAACAGCCTAACTACATATTTAACATTTGTGCATGTCAAGTGTTCCCCCCCTGCCCACTTAGCTAAGTGTTTAAATATAAGGCTACATATAATTAAATAGAAGAAAAGAGAGAGATAATGAGAGCAAGAGACTGCTACTTCCTTAATGTTTTGGCTGTATAATACCTGCCAATGACTACACTAAGGAATTGTCAGTCTCTCTCTCCCTGTTTTCTTCTATTGAATCCAAAATACAACCTTCTGTTGATCATAGAAGAACGCCTGGACTAGTGCTCCCACACCGCCATAGTCCAGGCGAGCGCCCTCCCAAACATCAGGGTTATAAGATACGCTATCTTCGAGCGATCCGAAGGAAACGAAGAGGGCTGCAGCTCGAAGATGAGGGCGCACTGGGAGAGAAACGCCCGGCATGTTTCAGGATAGCGCTCCGGAGGTGGTAAGTGGGGTTCTCGGAGAGCCGCTGTAAGAAGAAGAGAAGCCCGCTAGTATCTGGGTTACCGAGAGTCTGGGTGGGTACCATTGTAGCTTGCTGCCTATTAGATAACCTGCAGAATTGCTCTAGTAAGGTGTGGAAGGTTTGTTCATGGCGTTCCACTACGGTGTGTAATCCTTACACAAGGTTCAGACGCAACTCCTCGTGTCTTCTAATGGAGGATCCTCGTGAGGAGACAGTGTTGCAGAGCTGGTCCCAGTCCGCTGGGTCATGGCCAGTTCATACTATCATGACTCAGGATATGACCCAGATGCAGACACAGGAGGCTGATAGTACAGTTCTCATATTTATTATACAAGGGGACAGGCCAGGGCAGGTCGAGGGCAGGCAGAGGTTAGTAATCCAGGGCAGAGTCAATGAGGTACAGAACGGCAGGCAGGCTCAGAGTCAGGGCAGGCATAATGGTCCGAAATCCAAGGCAGCTATAAACAGGTACAGAACGGCAGGCAGAATGGTCAGAACCGGGAAGACTAGAAAACAGCAACTAGAATCACTCAAACACACTGGTAAGACTTGACGGGACAAGACAAACTGGCAACAGACAAACGGAAAACACTGGTATAAATACACAGGGGATAATGGGGACAAATGGGAGACACCTGGTGGAGGGTGGAGACAAGCACAAGACAGGTGAAACAGATCAGGGCGTGACAGGTAGGGGGGCCGGCTGTTGCACACTGGTCAGCCAAATGCTCAAAATAGATTATGACCCCATGGTCGCTGGCCATGACCATTTATTTTTTTCGACCAGTCCATCCCAATGAAAGATGGTCCGGCCCTTCAGACGGCCAATCCACTCATGTGTGTGTTTGTGTGCGCACGCCATGGCAGTAGTCATTTGAGAGCTTTGACGGAGAGGGAGAATAGAGGAGAGGAAATGGAAGCCAGCAACAATAGAAAGAGTATCAGAGCCTTTTCTTGTCTTACGCTCTACAACCATTCGCCAGACCTGTCTGTCCATTACACACACACACATACAAACAAGTGTGATAGATAAGAAGAGACTCAATCAATAGTGTCTTGCCTGAGAGCAGCTGTTGGCTGTGATGAGAAAGCATCAGAGCTCTGTCTCAATGGACACACACACACACTCACACACACACATATACAGTCTGTCTCAATGGACACACACATACTCACACACCCACACACACACATATACAGTCTGTCTCATTTGGCTCACCAACAGCTGCAGCGAGGTGCTCAATGGAGTCAAGAGAGCTGCTGCTCGGGCTGCCCAATGCTCTTCAGCATTATTGGATCTCTCATGTTGAGAAACAACTTCCCATCCCATCTGCTCCCTGAACTCTCACTGTTTGCATCCCAAATGATACCCTATTTCCTTTATAGTGCCCTTATTTGCAAAGTAGTGAACTACATATTGAATAGGTTGCCATTTGGGATGCCGTCATCGGCTCACCCAGATCATTTCATCAGGATCGTATCTGAGGGAGACTTTAAATCAGCCGTGACTTCTAATATTTGAGGTGCATCAAGGTTGACACACATCAAGATGAGGTGGTTTTAGAGAGAAAGTAAGATCTGGATAAACACAAGTCCCGGATGTAATATGAGAGAACTGCTGGCAAGTCAATGATGCCCTTGTGAGCGCTGCCTCCCTGACCTATAAGAATTCATCTTTAAAAGAACCTGTCATTTTCCAAGGTGTTTCTACCACCTTTTTCCAAATGTTCTGTCATGAATGGTATTTGGGTGGTAGACAAATGGAGAACATATAAGGAATGAGGGAAGATAGGGAAGTAGAAGAGTGAAATAAAGTGAGTGGAACCACCTGGCTGTTAGTGTGAAGAGAGAGAGGCCACTATTCTAGAACAATCCTGATCCCCTAATATTAGTTAAATGACTGCTTTTCACAGATGACCTGTGCCTGCTGTCACCCAGCACATGGCCTATAGCAGAGCCTGGCCCTGCTAGATCAGTACTGCCAGACCTGGGCCATGGCAGTAAACCCCCAAAAGACCAAAATCATGATTACCCAGAGAAGATCCAGAGCTAAGGGAATTAGACCAAAGTTCTCAATTGATACAAGACATATAGAGTACTGCACAGACTACAATTACCTAGGTTTTAAAACATCTAAATGTAGCAGTAAATAAACTGAGAGAAATCACACAGGACATTCTGTTATTAAAAAACACATTTAAATTGAAATACCTATTAAAATTTGTCTAAAACTAATTGAATGTATTATTATTAAACCAATTTCACTTAATGGCAGTGTGGTGTGGAGTCCATTTGCAAAACAAGATTTCACCCAATGCATGCAGAGCACCCTGCATGCAGAGTTCTGTACGATTCTCTTGCTTGTCCAGAAGGAAACTACACACATTGCATCCAGGGCAGAATTAGGCAAATATCCACTAATAATAAGAACACAGAAAGTATCAATTATGTTTTGGAAACATCTAAAATACAGTGACAATGCCAAGAGCTGAGCAACCTGTTATACAAAAAAACACACACAAAAAACACTCTAAAGCCTCAGGACCAGAACATCCAATCTATCAGAATAAACCAAACTACAACAGTCAAAACAAAACGACACCACTATTGGGAAACACAAGCACAAAGCAAAATGCAGTGCTATCTGGCTGTAAATCGACAGTACACAACTATTTGACCATGGTTACTGATCAAAACTTTTGAAAAACCTTGGCAAAGTACAGACGTAGTGAGCATAGCCTTGCCATTGAGAAGGGTAGACACAGGAAAACCTGGCTGCCTGTAGAGGAAAGGCTATGCAGTCACTGCACCACTGCAGAACCTGAGACAGAGCAGCATACATTACAAAATGTAAAAAATGTAAAGCGATTACAGAGATTTCCCTCAATTTGAAATCATCATTGAAGGTTTCCAAGACCTCTCTGATGAGAAGAGGCTACACGTCCTGTTGGGAGAGGACGCAGAGAGCTGTGGGTTGGCAGCGGACTACATTACTGCCTGCCATAAAATAAGGGACAATGTCTGACAGACCAACCATCCTGCACATGTTTTTGTGTTATTTATTTACTTATTTTCTTACACATGTCCATTTCTAAAACAACCCCATCCCCTCCACCCTTGGTCGTTGTTGGTACGTATTGTCCTGTTTCTGGCCATCTTGATTATTATATTTTTTAATTATGTTGCTATTCATATTGTTAATTAATACTTTCCAAAGTCCACTTTGGCAATATGTACCGGTATATTGTTACGTCACGCCAATAAAGCCATTGAAATTGATAATGAGAGGGAGAGAGAGAGAGAGCTTTGTCTCAGATTCCACCGTCGTTTGGTCGCTTGAGAAAAAAGAGAAACACATACTGTCTGGTTTCCATGGCAACGTGATGGCTATTATCGTACCTTGCCATTCATTGTTAAAGGACTTCAGTTGACATAGAGAGAGAAAATAGAGAGAGAATATATATATATATATATATAAAGAGAAAGAGAGAGGTGGGGGGACTGAAGAGAGAAGGCCGGCACATTCTTCCCTATAGCTCACAGCTGGGAAATGGAGTGAAATAGGGAGAGAGGGAGGGAGAGAGACAGTGAGGAAGGGGGTGAACAGGTTGCCTTTTGGGCTCCTTTTTCTCTTTGATTTGATCACTGTCCAGCTCTACCTCTACTACATTAACCACTGACGGACCACAGCTCAGTTCCTGGGAATGAGGCCCTCTCTCTAATTGACAGGAGGCAAGGAAATGTCCACTTGCCTTAGCCTGGTCCCAGATCTGTTTGTGCTGTCTTGCTAGCTACTTTGGTCATTGCCATAAATTTGGTGAGGCAATGACCATAGGACTTGGTAAGACAGCACAAACAGATTAGGAACCAAACTAGCCTTTACAACAACATGTGTGTTTGTCTTAGCTTGAAGGACAATGCATCTGAAAAGACACGTGTGTGTGTGTGTGTGTGTGTGTGTGTGTGTGTGTGTGTGTGTGTGTGTGTGTGTGTGTGTGTGTGGTTGTTGCTGTGGTGACTCAGTGAGTAGTCATAGAGGATGGCTGAGTCATATTTCATGTCATCATCATCAGTAGAGTGGAAAGTAGAGAGTTTATTACAGGCGCTGGCAGTTGTACTACCACTGTGTGGTCTTGATGACACATTGACAGTGGCAGATTTGTTAGCAGTCATTTACCCTTTTCACACTATTGTGCAGACCCCAACCTATCTGGGTTGGTTCCTTTTCTCCTTTTCAACATGGTTACAGTAACAATATTGGACATTTAACCAGTCCAGCTCAGTACAGCGTGGTAGTGTGAAAAGCTCTATATAGTTCATCCCACACCAGCCTATATAGCGGCTTACAATCAGTGCATTCAATTAAGGTGAGTAAAACAACCACATCACAATCATTGCAAGTTAAACCTTCCTCTTAAAAACAGCTGTTATCTGCAAAATCATCAGTACTAAGAAGAAAATAAATGACAATTGAGAATGTGAGTGTGTGGTGCCGGAAGGAATGGCAGCAGTTTTACGGGCGCCCAACCAATTGTGCTATTATGTGTTCTTTTTGGGTTGTTTGTAACTTATTTTGTACATAATGTCTCTGCCACCGTATCTTACGGCAGAAAAGAGCTTCTGGATATCAGGACAGCGATCACTCACCTTGGATTAGACAACGATTTTTTTCTTCAACAAATAAGACGCACAAGACATCCTCCAAACACCCGGCAGGGCCGACATCCACGTTATTTGCAAGAGGAAGCGATGCAGGTACAGAGGACAAAGAGCTGGATGCATCGTGAGGACCCGGAGAAGGCGAGTGGGAAAGCTGCCGTTACCGACAATACTACTCGCCAACGTGCAATCATTGGACAATAAACTAGACGAGGTACGATCACGAATATCCTACCAGCGGGACATCAAACACTGTAATATCCTATGTTTCACGAAATCGTGGCTGAATGACGACATGGATATTCAGCTAGCGGGATACACGCTGCATCGGCAAGATAGAACGGCACACTCCGGTAAGACGAGGGGGGGGGCGGCTGGTGCACGAAATCTAAGGTAGGAAGTCTCTAGATTTTGCTCGCCTGAAGTAGAGTATACTGTGATAAATTGCAGTAGAGAGTTCTCAGCTATACTTTTCGTGGCTGTTTATTTACCACCACAGACAGATGCTGGCACTAAGACCACACTCAGTCAGCTGTATAAGGAAATAAGCAAACAGGAAACCACTCACCCAGAGGCGGCGCTCCTAGTGGCCGGAGACTTTAATGCAGGGAAACTTAAATCAGTTCTACCAAATCTCTATCAACATGTTAAATGTGGGCCTCCCGGGTGGGGCAGTGGTCTAGGGCACTGCATCGCAGTGCTAACTGCGCCACCAGAGTCTCTGGGTTCGCGCCCAGGCTCTGTCGCAGCCGGCCGCGACCGGGAGGTCCGTGGGGCGACGCACAATTGGGCTAGCGTCGTCCGGGTTAGGGTGGGTTTGGCCGGTAGGGATATCCTTGTCTCATCGCGCTCCAGCGACTCCTGTGGCGGGCCGGGCGCAGTGCGCGCTAACCAAGGGGGACAGGTACACGGTGTTTCCTCCGACACATTGGTGCGGCTGGCTTCCGGGTTGGAGGCGCGCTGTGTTAAAGAAGCAGTGCGGCTAGGTTGGGTTGTGCTTCGGAGGACGCATGGCTTTCGACCTTCGTCTCTCCTGAGCCCGTACGAGAGTTGTAGCGATGAGACAAGATAGTAATTACTAGCGATTGGATACCACGGAAATTGGGGGGGAAAAGGGGCAAAAAATAAATAAAATAAAATTAAAAAAAACATGTTAAATGTGCAACCAGAGGGAAAACAATTCTAGAACACCTGTACTCCACACACAGAGACGCGTACAAAGCTCTCCCTCGCCCTCCATTTGGTAAATCTGACCATAACTCTATCCTCTTGATTCCTGCTTACAAGCAAAAATTAAAGCAGGAAGCACCAGTGACTCGTTCTATAAAAAAGTGGTCAGATGAAGTAGATGCTAAAGTACAGGACTGTTTTGCTATCACAGACTCGAACATGTTCCGGGATTCTTCCGATGGCATTGAGGAGTACACCACATCAGTCAATGGCTTTATCAATAAGTGCATCGAGGACGTCGTCCCCACAGTGACTGTACATACATACCCCAACCAGAAGCCATGGATTACAGGCAACATTCGCACTGAGCTAAAGGGAAGAGCTGACGCTTTCAAGGTGCGGGACTCTAACCCGGAAGCTTACAAGAAATCCTGCTATGCCCTGCAACGAACCATCAAACAGGCAAAGCGTCAATACAGGGCTAAGATTGAATCATACTACAGCGGCTCCGACGCTTGTCGTATGTGGCAGGGTTTGCAAACTATTACAGACTACAAAGGCAAGCACAGCCGCGAGTTGCCCTGTGACACGAGCCTACCAGATGAGCTAAATCACTTCTATGCTCGCTTCGAGGCAAGCAACACTGAGGCATGTATGAGAGCATCAGCTGTTCCAGGCGAATGTGTGGTCACAGTCTCCGTAGCCGACGTGAGTAAGACCTTTAAACAGGTCAACATAAACACGGATTACCAGGACGTGTGCTCCTGGCATGTGCTGACCAACTGGCAGGTGTCTTCACTGACATTTTCAACATGTCCCTGATTAAGTCTGTAATACCAACATGTTTCAAGCAGACCACCATAGTCCCTGTGCCCAAGAACGCAAAGGAAACCTGCCTAAATGGCTACAGAACCGTAGCACTCACGTCTGTAGCCATGAAGTGCTTTGAAAGGTTGGTAATGGCTCACATCAACACCATTATCCCAGAAACCCAAGACTCACTCAAATTTGCATACCGCCCAAACAAATCCACAGATGATGCAATCTCTATTGCACTCCACACTGCCCTTTCCCACCTGGACAAAAGGAACACCTATGTAAGAGTGCTATTCATTGACTACAGCTCAGCGTTCAACACCATAGTACCCTCAAAGCTCATCACTAAGCTAAGGACCCTGGGACTAAGCACCTACCTCTGCAACTGGATCCTAGACTTCCTGATAGGCAGTCCCAGGTGGTTAGGGTAGGCAGCAACACATCTGCCACGCTGATCCTCAACACTGGAGCTCCCCAGGGGTGTGTGCTCAGTCCACTCCTGTACTCCCTATTCACCCACAACTGCATGACCAGGCAAGACTCCAACACCATCATTAAGTTTGCAGACGACACAACAGTCTGCAAACTGAACACCGACAACAACGAGACAGCCTATAGGGAGGAAGTCAGAGACCTGGCCGGGTGGTGCCAGAATAACAACCTATCCCTCAACATAACCAAGACTAAGGAGATCATTGTGGACTAAGGAAAAGGAGGACCGAGCACGCCCCCATTCTCATCGACGGGGCTGTAGTGGAGCAGGTTGAGAACTTCAAGTTCCTTGGTGTCCACATCAACAACAAACTAGAATGGTCCAAACACACCAAGACAGTCGTGAAGAGGGCACGACAAAGCCTATTCACCCTCAGGAAACTTTGGCATGGGTCCTCAGATCCTCAAAAGGTTCTACAGCTGCAACATCGAGCGCATCCTGACTGGTTGCATCACTGCCTAGTATGGCAACTGCTCGGCCTCTGACCGCAAGGCACTACAGAGGGTAGTGCATACGGCCCAGTACATCACTGGGGCTAAGCTGCCTGCCATCCAGGACCTCTACACCAGGCGGTGTCAGAGGAAGGCCCCAAAAAATTGTCAAAGACCCCAGCCACCTCAGTCATAGACTGTTCTCTCTACTACTACCGCATGGCAAGCTGTACCGGAGTGCCAAGTCTAGGACAAAAACAGTTTTTACCCCCAAGCCATAAGACTCCTGAACAGGTAATCAAATGGCTACCCGGACTATTTGCGTTGTGTGCCCCCCCCACCCCAACCCCTCCTTTAACGCTGCTGCTACTCTCTGTTTATCATATATGCATAGTCACTTTAACTATACATTCATATACATACTACCTCAATTGGGCTGACCAACCAGTGCTCCCGAACAGTGGCTAACCGGGCTATCTGCATTGTGTCCCACCCACCACCCGCCAACCCCTCTTTTACGCTACTGCTACTCTCTGCTCATCACATATGCATAGCCACTTCAACCATATCTACATGTACATACTACCTCAATCAGCCTGACTAACCGGTGTCAGTATGTAGCCTCGCTACTTTTTATAGACTCGCTACTGTATATAGCCTGTCTTTTTACTGTTGTTTTATTTCTTTACCTACCTATTGTTCACCAAATACCTTTTTGCACTATTGGTTAGAGCCTGTATGTACGAATTTCACCGTAAGGTCTACACCTGTTGTATTCAGCGCACGTGACAAATAATTTGATTTGATTTGATTTGAAGAACGACAAGTACAACAACTCCCTCGTATAGTTCAACTTGCTCTGCTCTGTTCTCTCCCAGCGGGCCCAGAGGAGCCACATTAACATTCTCCTCAGTAGCACCACAGGATCTAACTTCAATGCTGTCTGACCCCAAACAAAAGACAGAGTGTGTGTGGCATAGAGACAGACAGGCTGGGAGTGTGGGACTGTGTGTGAGACCCAAGAGAAAGAGACAGGGGCAGAGAGAAAGAGAGGGAAATCGGGAGAGGCAAATGGAGAGAGAGAGACAGACAGACAGAGAGAGAAAGAGAGGGGTCATGAGCTCAAGGACTCCTGAGTTCTGCAAAAAAACAGAATTAGAGTTGGAAAAACAAACTCAGCAAAAAACGAAACGTCCTCTCACTGTCAACTGCGTTTATTTTCAGAAAACTTAATGTGTAAATATTTGTATAAACATAACAAGATTCAACAACTGAGACATAAATGACTAACATAAATTGAATAACGTATCCCCCAGAACAAAGAGGTGGGATCAAAATCAAAAGTTAGTCAGTATCTGGTGTGGCCACCAGCTGCATTTAAGTACTGCAGTGGATCTCATCCTCATGGACTGTACCAGATTTGACAGTTCTTGCTGTGAGATGTTACCCCACACTTCCACCAAGGCAACTGCAAGTTCCCGGACATTTCTGGGGGGAATGGCCCTAGCCCTCACCCTCCAATCCAACAGGTCCCAGACGTGCTCAATGGGATTGAGATCCGGGCTCTCCTGTCTTGCCGGAAATCATGCACAGAATGAGCGGTACGGCTCGTGGCAAGGTCATGCTGGAGGGTCATGTCAGGATGAGCCTGCAGGAAGGATACCAAATGTGGGAAGAAGATGTCTTCCCTGTAACGCACAGCATTAAGATTGCCTGCGATGACAACAAGCTCAGTGCGATGATGCTGTGACACACCACCCCAGACCATGACGGACCCTCCACCTCCAAATTGATCCCGCTCCAGAGTACCGGCCTCGGTGTAATGCTCAGTCCTGGGACGATAAACGCAAATCCGACCATCACCCTTGATGAGACAAAACCGCGACTCGTCAGTGAAGAGCACCTTTTGCCAGTCCTGTCTTATCCAGCGAAGATGGGTTTGTGCCCATAGGCGACGTTGTGGCCGGTGATGTCTGGTGAGGACCTGCCTTACAACAGGGCTACAAGCCCTCAGTCCAGCCTCTCTAAGCATATTCCGGACCGTTTTTCACACTAATGGAGGGATTGTGCGTTCCTGGTGTAACTCGGGCAGTTGTTGTTGCCATCCTGTGCCTGTCCCGCAAGTGTGATGTTCGGATGTACTGATCCATTGAAGGTGTTGTTACACGTGCATGGACGGTCAGCTGTCCATCCTGTCTCCTTGTAGGGCTGTCTTAGGCATCTCACAGTACGGATATTGCAATATTTTACCCTGGCCACATCTGCAGTCCTCATGCCTTCTTGCAGCATGCCTAAGGCACGTTCACGCAGATGAGCAGTGACCCTTGTCATCTTTCTTTTGCGTTTTTCAGAGTCAGTAGAAAGGCCTCTTTAGTGTCCTAAGTTCTCATAACTGTGACCTTAATTGCCTACTGTCTGTAAGCTGTTAGTGTCTTAACAACCATTCCACAGGTGCATGTTCATTAATTGTTTATGGTTCATTGAACAAGCACGGGAAACAGTGTTTAAAACCTCTTTAGCTAGGGGCAGTATTTTCACGTCCGGATGAAAAGCATGCCCAAGGTAAACTGCCTATTTCTCAGGCCCAGAAGCTAGGATATGCATATGCATGGTAGTATTGAATAGAAAAACCCTCTAAAGTTTCTAAAACTGTTAAAATAATGTCTGTGAGTATAACAGAACTGATTTGGCAGGCGAAACCCCGAGCACAATCAATCCAGGGATTTTTTTGTTGTTGAGGTCATTGTGTTTTCCAATTCTTTTCCATGGGAAACATTATTTATTTATGCCCAGATTGCAGTTCCTATGACTTCCACTAGATGTCAACAGTCTTTAGAAATTATTAGATTTATTAGATAGATTTTCTTTTGAGAAATTAGGAAGTATTCCTATTCTTTCTATGTGTCACTCAGAGAGTCTCTAGTCTTTTGGTGCGCGTGAACAAGAGCGTGCTCCGTGTTGGTTTTCTTTGGTATTGGAAACTGTTTATCCCGTCTTAAATTTTAGCGAATATTTACATTTTAGGGTACCCGAGGTTGGATTAGAAACGTTGTTTGAAATGTTTGGACCAAGTTTACAGGTAACTTATTAGATCATTTGTAGTCATGTTGGAACCGGTGTATTTCTGAATCAAATGCGACAAATACATTTACATTTTGGGGATATAAAGAAGGACTTTATCGAACAAAACGACCATTCATTGTGTCACTGCGACATTTGGGATTTCAAAAAGATGAAGATCTTCAAAGGTAAGGCATTTATTATATTGCTATTTCTGACCTTCGTGTCGCACCTGCCTGGTTGCAAAATGGTTTTATTTTTGTATGCGGGGCGCTGTCCTCAGATAATCACATGGTGTGCTTTCGCCGTAAAGCCTTTTTGAAATCTGACACCGCGGCTGGATTAACAAGAAGTTAAGCTTTATTTTGATGTATTAAACTTGTATTTATATGAATTTTAAATATTTATATTTGTGTTGTATGAATTTGGCGCGCTGCAATTTCATTGGATGTTGTCAAATCTATCCCGATAACGGGATTCGAGCGGGATTCAAGCTTAAGGGATCCCTAAGAAGTTAAACCATTTACAATGAAGATCTGTGAATTAATTTGGATTTTCATAAATTATCTTTGAAAGACAGAGTCCTGAAATAGGGACGTTTCCTAACAAACCAAAACCTGCTGAAGAAACACAGCAGAAACCTGGAAATACCATCCAAACCAAAACGGAGTGGGTAATGTTCAGTCTGAAGCTACTTCTGAAGTCAAAAAGTTAAAGGAAATAATCTCTAGGTAATTTTGCTATGTATATCTAAGTAAAAAAAGGCTACTAAGCTACTAAGCTGCTAGGACAGAACAACTGCAACTTCAAATTAAGATGACACCAACAGACATGGCAGCTCTGCTTATAGCGCCTAAGCAACTTTGCAGTATTTAGTTTTTTTGTCTGCTATTTCTTACATTATTAGCTCAGAACGTTTTTTGTGTCATTACATACAGCCGCAAAAAACTTTTGGATATCAGAGCGATGGTGACTCACTTGCATTACGACCAGGAACACGATCTTCCTGAATTTGATCTTTTGTACGTACCCCCCAGGGCAATCAAACTTATTCCAGAGACATCTCCAAGGCGCCGCCGGCGGAGAAGAGATATTCAGAGTGGACTTCTTGTCTGACTCAGGAGGCGTGCACACCATCCACCGCTTCTGAGTATATTACTCGCTAATGTTCAGTCTCTGGAAAATAAAGTAATTGAGCTCAGGGCGAGGGTCTCCTTCCAGAGAGACATCAGGGACTGTAACATACTTTTTTTCACGGAATCATGGCTCTTTATAATGTCCCCGTCCATACAGACAGCTGGGTTCTCAGTACATTGCACAGACAGAAATAAAAACCTCTCCAGGAAGAAGAAAGGCGGTGGTGTATGTTTCATGATGAACTACTCATGGTGTAATTGTGATAAAGTACAGAAAATCAAGTCCTTTTGTTCACCCTACCTAGAATACCGCACAATCAAATGCCGACCGTAATACCTCCCAAGAGAATTCTCTTCGGTTATAGTCACAGCCGTGTATATCCCCGCTCAAGCCGATCCACAACGGCTCTCAAGGAACTTCAATGGACTTTGTGCAAACTGGAAACCACATATTCTGAGGCCGCTTTTATTGTAGCTGGGGATTTTAACAAAGCAAATTTGAGGAAAACACTACCAAAGTTCTAT
This sequence comes from Salvelinus fontinalis, assembly GCF_029448725.1. Taxonomy (NCBI): domain Eukaryota; kingdom Metazoa; phylum Chordata; class Actinopteri; order Salmoniformes; family Salmonidae; genus Salvelinus; species Salvelinus fontinalis. The sequence goes on from NC_074677.1 coordinate 42,289,707, forward strand.
CAACACATTGACTGTAGTACTTGCACTACTAAAACGCTAGACCATTGCTACTCCCCCTTCTGGGAATGCCTACAAGAACCTCCCTTGCCCTCCTTTCGGCAGATCACGACTCCATTTTGCTCCTCCCTTCCTATAGGCAGAAACTCAAAACAGGAAGTACCTGTGCTAAGGTCTATACAATGCTGGTCTGACCAATTGGAATTCATGCTTCAAGATTGTTTTTATAAAGCGGATTGGGATATGTTAAGGGTAGCCTCTGAGAATAACGTTGACGTTTACACGGACTGAAGTGTTTAGGGGATGTTGTTCCCACTGTGACTATTAAAACCTACCCAAACCTGAAACCGTGGCTAGATGGCAAAATCCACACAAAACTGAAAGCGTGAACCACAGCATTTAAAAACATGGCAAGGTGACGGGGAATAGGGTTGAAGACAGACAGTGTGGTTATTCCCTCCATAAGACAATCAAACAGGAAAAACATAATTACCGAACGAAGTCACAATTCAACGGCTCAGACATGAGACGTTTGTGTCAGGGTCTACAGACCATCACGAACTACAAAGGAAAAACAACCCACAAGCTCAACACCTTCATTGCCTGCTTTGAGGATTTGCCGACTAGAGAAACATTTAAGCATGTTAACACTCGCAAGGTATTCCAAGTCACGTCCTCTGAGCATGCGCAGACCAGCAGGCTGGAGTGTTTACGGACATATACAATCTCTCCCTATCCCAATCTGCTGTCTCCACTTGCTTCAAGAGATCCACCGTTGTTCCTGCACCCAAGAAAGCAAAGGTAACTGAACTAAATGACTATCGTCACGTAGCACTCACTTCTGTCATCATGGAGTGCTTTGAGAGGCTAGTTAAAGAATCATATCACCTCTACCTTACCTGACACTTTAGACCCATTTGAATTTTCATACCGCACCAACAGATCCACAGATGATGCAATCGCCATCGCACTGCACACTGCCCTATCCCATCTGGACAAGAGGAATACCGTGTAAGAAATCTGTTCATTGACTATAGCTCAGCCTTCAACACCATAGTACCCGCCAAGCTCATCATTAAGATCGGGACCCTGGGTCTGAACCCCGCACTGTGCAACTGGGTCCTGGACTTCCTGACGGGCCACACCCAGGTTGTGAAGGTAGGAAACAAAACACCATCCTCAACACAGGGGCCCCACAAAGGTGTGTGTTCAGTCCACTCATGTACTCCCTGTTCACCCATGACTGCATGGCCTCACACGCCTCCAACTCAATCATCAAGTTTGCAGATGACACAACAGTAGTAGGCCACAACAATGACGAGACAGCCTACAGGGATGAGGTGAAGACCCTGGCGTGGTGCTGCCAGTTAATAACCTCTCCCTCAACTTCAACAAAATGAAGGGCTGATCGTGGACTTTAGGAAACAGCGGAGGGAGCACACCCCTATCTACTTTAACTGGACCGCAGTGGAGAAGTTAAAAGCTTCAAGTTCCTCGGTGTACACATCACTGACAATCTGAAATGGTCCACCCACACAAACAGTGTGGTGAAGAAGGCACAACAGCGCTTCTTCAACATCAGGAAGCTGAAGAAATTTCGCTTGGCCCCTAAGACCCTCACAAACTTTTACGGATGCACAATTGAGAGCATCTTGTCGGGCTGTATCTCCAGCCGGTACTGTAACTGCACTACCCACAACCATAGGGCTCTCCAGAGGGTAGTGCGGTCTGCCCAACGCATCATCGGGGGCACACTGCCTGCCCCCCAGGACACCTACAGCATCCGATGTCACAGAAAGGCCAAAAAGATCATCAAGGATATCAACCACCCGAGCCACAGCCTGTTCACCCAATACCATCCAGAAGGCGAGGTCAGTACAGGTGCATCAATGCTGGGACCACGAGACTAAAAAACACTTCTTTCTCAAGGCCATCAGACTGTTAAATAGCCATCACTAGCTGGCTACCTCCTGGTTACTCAGCCCTGCACCTTAGAGGCTGCTGTCCTATGTACATAGACATGGAATCACTGGTCACTTTCATAATGGAACAGAAGTCACTTTATTAATGTTTACATACTGTTTTACTCATTTTATATGTATATACTGTATTCTATTCTACTGTATTTTAGTCAATGCCACTCTGACATTGCTCGTCTTAATATTTTCATATTTCTTAATTCCATTGTTTTACTTGTAGATTTCTGTGTATTGTTGTGAATTGTTCGGTTCTACTGCACTGTTGGAGCTAGGAACACAAGCATTTCGCTACACCCGCAATAACGTCTATTGAATATGTGCATATGACCAATACATTTGATTTGATTTGACTTAGCACTGAAGTGTGAAGTGAGATGTGTGAAAACTCTTGAGCCCAACAATGGCAGCAGAGTTTCACAGCCTCCCCCACCCAAATTCAGAGGCCTTTGAAGCTCCCTACTCCATGGCTTCCTGCTGTGCAGAGGTCACCACAGTACAGTGCCCCATGGATATAAAAATATAACACTGCATTCAATAAGTACAAAAAAAAATCTCCTGAAAGACAATCCAGAGACACTATTTGCTGGCTGCTACAAAGAGGATAATGTAAGTAACTTAATTTTACACACAGACTGGCATGGCACAGTGCTATAAGAGCACACTACCCCCATGTCAAGAGAGAGGGTATTGGCTCTGGGTGGAAACTCAGAATACTAGACACTGAGGAAATTGACAAAACCTCTGTCAACATGTACAAGTCTTAGACAGTAATGGTGCAGGGCATCCTCATGCATTTTCAGCAGGACTCTTACGGAATCAAAGAGAGAGCACAGCAGGAAAATCTCTCTCTCGGTGATGACTCCGCCATCCGGAGTGAGTCTGATCACACCTCATCCTCAAACTGCCCTGCAGACGAGAAGCCACAAGAGGAGAGTCAGCCCCCCCCCCCCCCCCCCCCCCCCCAACAACAAGACCCGGAGGGCTGAAGGTGGAGATGAACGGCTGTTTGAGAGAACTGGGTGCACTCCGGACTGAGGTGAGAGAACTCAAGCAAGAGAGAGAGGAGCAAACAGCCCACCTAACAGCGCCAAAGGAGGCTAGAGAGGAACACACAGTCCAGCTAACAGCACTGAAGGAGGAGAGAGAGGACCACACAGTCCAGCTAACAGCACTGAAGGAGGAGAGAGAGGACCACACAGTCCAGCTAACAGCACTGAAGGAGGAGAGAGAGGACCACACAGTCCAGCTAACAGCACTGAAGGAGGAGAGAGAGGACCACACAGTCCAGCTAACAGCACTGAAGGAGGAGAGAGAGGACCACACAGTCCAGCTAACAGCACTGAAGGAGGAGAGAGAGGACCACACAGTCCAGCTAACAGCACTGAAGGAGGAGAGAGAGGACCACACAGTCCAGCTAACAGCACTGAAGGAGGAGGTGAGAAAGCTGAGATGTTACAGAGCAGGACACTCCCTCAGAGAAGCCGGCAGAACAGCCCAGCTCAGACCCGGGCCACAACCTTAATACCACAATGGGACAGACAACACAGGACCCACCAACCCAACAGACCCCACCTCCTCCTAACAGCCCCCTGTCAGCTCCCCCGATAGCCCTCCTGACAACTCACACACATCCACCAAGGACACACAAAAGCCAGAGATTGTGCTCCTTATTGACTGAAATGGGTAAATACATTCAAGAGAATAAACTTTTTCCCAAACAAAAGTGGCTAAAATCTGGTGCCCAAACACTAGGCATGCTATGGAGCTGTTGTCAGAGGACAGAATAGGGTCCCCCAGCCACATCCTAATTCACATGGGCACAAACGACCTCAGGGCCCAGCAGAACAGGCTGGCCAAAGCACTCAAGGGAGTGATTGCAAAAGCTTCCACTTTCCCCAACGCACAAGTGGACATCTCCACCCTGCCACCATGAAAAGTATCTCTAGCTGTCCCACCACTCCACCCTGGACTTAACAGCCTTTACCACCAGGTCCACCTCTACAAGGCAGCAGTCCCACTTTTGCCAGGACCCTGAAGGACGTCACCCTCAACTGCAGCCTAGCACCTCACACAGGAGCAACAGATCAACGGACACCCTGCCCAGACCAGCAAATCACCCTCCCAGACCTGCGAGACCCCCTCCCGAAGGATCTACACCGAAAGAACCCACGGCAAGAGTACCTACACCCAGACCACAGCATCACCAGCCACATCCCCAACCCAACCATCCGAGACCCCCCCTCACACAAAAAACAAACCCTGGCCACAACCGATATACAATAGCCACCCCCCAGACCAGAACATTGCCCCTTCTGCCCCCCCCCCTCCCATATGCCCAGACCGTGAGCAGAGCAACAGGCCCAACCCTGCGACCTAAAAGGTATGTATCAGATGCTCAACATGCTCTGCTCACACCTACTGTAATCGTCTAAACCTAGACCTCACAAAAACAACACTGGAAACTATGGAACACAAAGCTTTTACTATCTCATACTGGAATATTCAAGGTCTGCGGTCATCTGCCTTTTGCCTAAAGAGCTGGAACCCAGACTTCATCAAAGAAATTGGAAATACAGATATTGTCATCCTACAAGAAACCTGGTATAGAGGAGATGGTTGCCCTCTAGGTGACAGAGAGCTGGTAGTCCCATCCACCAATCTACCAGGTGTGAAACAGGGAAGAGACTCAGGGGGGTATGCTAATTTGATATAGAGCAGACCTAACCTACTCTATTCAATTAGTCAAAACAGGAACATTTTACATCTGGCTAAACATTTATTAGGAAATTGTCTCAGAGAAAAATGTCCTCATGTGTGCTACCTATATATTCCCCCCCCCCCAAAAATCCACATACTTTAATGATGACAGCTTCTCCATCCTAGAGGGGGAGATCAACCATTTCCAGGCCCATGGACATGTCTGTGGTGACTTAAATGCCAGAACTGGACAAGAACCTGACACTCTCAGCACACAGGGGGACAAACACCTACCTGGAGGTGACAGTATTCCCTCCCAAATATGCCCCCCCGAGACACAACTATGACAAAACAAACAACAAAAACGGGTCACAACTCCTGCAGCTCTGTCCACTCCAAACTCTCAATGTATAAATCATTAATCAAAATGTTGTCGATGTTGCAAAAATGTATTGTAATTTCACATAACCATACCACAAGGTAGCTACTCTACCTGCTTCATTCAAGTCTCAACACACACACACACACACACACACACACAATAGGACTTAGGACTTCCGTCGCCGAGCAAGATGGCTGCCTCGCTTCGCGTTCCTTGGAAAATATGCAGTATTTTGTTTTTCTATGTGTTATTTCTTACATTGGTACCCCGGGTGATCTTAGATTTCATTACATACAGCCGGGAGGAACTACTGAATATACGATTAACGTCAACTAACCACCGTTCCTACCAGGAATATGACTTTCCCGAAACGGATCCAGTGTCTTGCCTTCCACCCAATACAATGGACCTGATCCCAGCCGGCGAAGCTACACGACGCCGAAAAAGGGGCAAACGTAGCGGTCTCCTGGTCAGGCTTCGGAGACGAGCACATCGCGCTCCACTCCCTAGCATACTACTCGCCAATGTCCAGTCTCTTGACAATAAGGTCGATGAAATCCGAGCACGGGTAACATTCCAGAGAGACATCAGGGATTGCAACGTGCTCTGCTTCACGGAAACATGGCTAACTCAAAAGACGCTAACGGAGTCGGTGCAGCCAGCTGGTTTCTTCACGCATCGCGCAGACAGAAACAAACATCTTTCTGGTAAGAAGAGGGGCGGGGGGGTATGCCTCATGATTAACGAGACGTGGTGTGACCATCATAACAACACTCAGGAACTCAAGTCATTCTGTTCACCTGATCTAGAACTCCTCACAATCAAATGTAGACCGCATTATCTACCAAGGGAATTCTCTTCGGTCATAATCACAGCCGTATATATTCCCCCGCAAGCAGACACATCGATGGCCCTGAACGAACTCTATCTGACTCTCTGTAAACTGGAAACCACACACCCTGAGGCTGCATTCATCGTAGCTGGGGATTTTAACAAGGCTAATCTAAAAACAAAACTCCCTAAATTCTATCAGCACATCGATTGTCCGACCAGGGCTGGCAGAACTCTGGACCATTGTTATACTAACTTCCGCGACGCATATAAGGCCCTCCCCCGCCCTCCTTTCGGAAAAGCTGACCACGACTCCATTTTGTTGATTCCAGCCTACAAACAGAAATTAAAACTACAAGCTCCCGTGCTCAGGTCTGTTCAACGCTGGTCCGACCAATCTGAATCCACGCTTCAAGACTGCTTCAATCACGCGGATTGGAATATGTTCCGCACGGCGTCCAACAACAACATTAAAGAATATGCTGATTCGGTGAGCGAGTTCATTAGGAAGTGCATTGACGATGTCGTACCCAGAGCAACGATTAAAACATTCCCAAACCAGAAACCGTGGATTGACGGCAGCATTCGCGTGAAACTGAAAGCGCGAACCACTGCTTTTAACCAGGGCAAGGTGACCGGAAACATGACCGAATACACACAGTGTAGCTATTCTCTCCGCAAGGCTATCAAACAGGCTAAGTCCCAGTACAGAGACAAAATTGAATCGCAATTCAACAGCTCAGACACAAGGGGTATGTGGCAGGGTCTACAGTCTATCACGGATTACAAAAAGAAAACCAGCCCTGTCGCGGACCAGGATGTCTTGCTCCCAGACAGGCTAAATACCTTTTTTGCCCGCTTTGAGGATAATACAGTGCCACTGACACGGCCCACTACCAAAACCTGTGGGCTCTCCTTCACTGCAGCCGAGGTGAGTAAAACATTTAAACGTGTTAACCCTCGCAAGGCTGCAGGCCAGACGGCATTCCCAGCCGCGTCCTCAGAGCATGCGCAGACCAGCTGGCTGGTGTGTTTACGGACATATTCAATCAATCCTTAGCCCAGTCTGCTGTTCCCACATGCTTCAAGAGGGCCACCATTGTTCCTGTTCCCAAGAAAGCTAAGGTAACTGAGCTAAACGACTACCGCCCCGTAGCACTCACTTCCGTCATCATGAAGTGCTTTGAGAGACTAGTCAAGGACCATATCACCTCCACCCTACCGGTCACCCTAGACCCACTCCAATTTGCTTACAGACCCAATAGGTCCACAGACGACGCAATCGCAACCACACTGCACACTGCCCTAACCCATCTGGACAAGAGGAATACCTATGTGAGAATGCTGTTCATCGACTACAGCTCAGCATTTAACACCATAGTACCCTCCAAACTCGTCATCAAGCTCGAGACCCTGGGTCTCGACCCCGCCCTGTGCAACCGGGTCCTGGACTTCCTGACGGGCCGCCCCCAGGTGGTGAGGGTAGGTAACAACATCTCCACCCCACTGATCCTCAACACTGGGGCCCCACAAGGGTGCGTTCTGAGCCCTCTCCTGTACTCCCTGTTCACCCACGACTGCGTGGCCATGCACGCCTCCAACTCAATCATCAAGTTTGCGGACGACACTACAGTGGTAGGCTTGATTACCAACAACGACGAGACGGCCTACAGGGAGGAGGTGGGGGCCCTCGGAGTGTGGTGTCAGGAAAATAACCTCACACTCAACGTCAACAAAACAAAGGAGATGATTGTGGACTTCAGGAAACAGCAGAGGGAGCACCCCCCTATCCACATCGACGGGTCAGTAGTGGAGAAGGTGGAAAGTTTTAAGTTCCTCGGTGTACACATCACGGACAAACTGAATTGGTCCACCCACACAGACAGCGTTGTGAAGAAGGCGCAGCAGCGCCTCTTCAACCTCAGGAGGCTGAAGAAATTCGGCTTGTCACCAAAAGCACTCACAAACTTCTACAGATGCACAATCGAGAGCATCCTGTCGGGCTGTATCACCGCCTGGTACGGCAACTGCTCCGCACACAACCGTAAGGCTCTCCAGAGGGTAGTGAGGTCGGCAGAACGCATCACCCGGGGCAAACTACCTGCCCTCCAGGACACCTACACCACCCGATGTCACAGGAAGGCCATAAAGATCATCAAGGACAACAACCACCCAAGCCACTGCCTGTTCACCCCGCTATCATCCAGAAGGCGAGGTCAGTACAGGTGCATCCAAGCAGGGACCGAGAGACTGAAAAAGAGCTTCTATCTCAAGGCCATCAGACTGTTAAACAGCCACCACTAACATTTAGCGGCCGCTGCCAACAAACTGACTCAGCTCCAGCCACCTTAAAAATGGGAATTGATGGAAATTATGTAAAAATGTACCACCAGCCACTTTAAACTATGCCACCTAATATAATGTTTACATACCCTACATTACACATCTCTTATGTATATGTATATACTGTACTCTATATCATCTACTGCATCTTGCCATCTTATGTAATACATGGACCACTAGCCACTTTAAACTATGCCACTTTATGTTTACATACCCTACAGTACTCATCTCATAGGTATATACCGTACTCTATACCATCTACTGCACCTTGCCTATGCCGTATGTACCATCACTCATTCATATATCTTTATGTACATATTCTTTACCCCTTTACACTTGCGTGTATAAGGTAGTAGTTGCGGAATTGTTAGGTTAGATTACTTGTTGTTATTACTGCATTGTCGGAACTAGAAGCACAAGCATTTCGCTACACTCGCATTAACATCTGCTAACCATGTGTATGTGACTAATAAAATTTGATTTGATTTGATTTGAATAGCTTGACATCACACCTGTCTCAAGCGTGACTGCACCCTATAGAGTTCACCCCCACACCGCTCTCACTCTCTCCCCCAACCCACCCATAGTCCATGACGTTACCTCCACCCCAACATCGTCACCAGTCATCTCATCACCTCACACCAAATCATATAACCACGTCACCATATCAGCCTCTTGTCTTTTCAAGCCTACAGATTATAAAGCCCCATCACTCTGTTGGGACTAAAAGCAGATCTGGACACATCTAGCTCAGTTCTCAGTGGCTGTTTGTCTTGTGTGTTTATGTTTTGCCATCCTCTCTGTCTAAGCCTTAAACTCACGGTCACTCAATGTGTCTTATACTCCAGTGTCCTCACGCACGCGCGGATACACAAATGCACGCACGCACGGACGGATAAGCACACACAATGTTCACCCTTCAGTGCTAGTCTTAAATCCTCTTGCCATGCAGGTACGCACATCACATCACCTTTCCACTGGAATACACGTGTTATCTTCTAATCAGAGGACATTTCCATGGAGGTAGGTTCATCTCCACTAACCCTCTCTTGGCCTTGCCTGGTTTCAAAATAAATGAAAGACGGGACTATGGCATTGCCTTTTTACCGAAAATGTCTGGTAGACACAGAGCTGGGTGCTTACTGGTATGTCAGCCACTATAATAGTCCCTGCAGGAGGGAGACGATGATGATTGTAATCATTCTGAACCGTGACACAATTTACTCCATGCCGAGAGGAGTCATGACTGGTAGTTCTGCAAAACATTCACAATGTGATGCTTATAAACTGATAACAGGCTGAACTGGAAGAAGCATTAATCCTGCTTGCAGTCTGTCATCGATGACACTTGACTGTATTGTAAAAAGTAATTTAGCCTTTTCGTTGTTTCAGCTCATATTCCAACATCAGCTCAACTGAAAAATTCTGAAGCTGTTGAGATGTTGACTGAAGGAGTAATGTTGCCCAGTGAATTAACCAACCTGAAATGTCCCCACTTGTGCAAGCGGTTAGCTAGCTTTTAGTGTGGCACCGACGAGTGAGACGCTTCAGGAGGGTAGTCCCGTGTGCTAGCACGTCCCGTGTGCTAAGTAGAGGTCCCGAGTTCGCGCCAGGTATGGGACGAATCGGGATGATGTGGTACTCATTAAGCAAGCAGCGTGAAAGTCCTTCAAACATGCAGAGAGCAAAGCGCCTTTTCTCTGGAAGAGCTTTCCTGCTGTATTTGCTGCTAGTTAGAAAACTTGTCAATTCGACAAAAACATTTGAGAAAGGCAGTACCCATCCTCTTTTCTATAAACATGGTTTTATGAGCTCCTAATATGGGATGCAAATGAGACATTTTGCAGTAAGACCAACTGTGCTGCTGTCCATCAAATAATCCAACCATAGCTGCAGGTATAGAGACACGAAATGGTAACATCATACACCTAACGTTAATGTGTCTGATTTAATGGGCTATCCCTGTATTTCACATGGACAAAGTTGAAAAAATGTTGGGAAAAAATTGTAATTAACCATTGTTTTAAGATTTTTTTAATGAAAGAAGTGATTACTAGCAAGTGAATAAATACTGATGTCCAAGCAGTGACATGCAGTCAGTGTAGGCAATGATGACCCTGTGATAATCTGACAATAAAAAGCTGTTGTGAAAAGCCAAATGTTTTTTTTCAATAATCCTGTGTGCGTTTTTATGCTCAAAACCTAAAAATCTGCCAAAACGGCCTCAGAACCTCAGGAAAGAGCCCCGGGTATTCATGCCTTTCCTTCCATCCATTGCAATCAATTAAAATATATGATGCTCGCGCTGCCTTTCCTGACTCCAGTCATTGTTAATGGACAGGGGTAGTGTCCCTTCATTGCACTGCTTTGCCTAGCTTGAACTATCTTCATTGCATTGAGACAATTTCATATTTTGCGCATTGCGCTTCGCTAAACATGTTGTGTGGGTATTGCTGCAGGGTAAGCTGTGCACATTTGGGAATGTCTACATCATTTGGGGCTTGCGTCCCTTGAACTAAATAGGCAAGGCAACCACCATCTCCCTCACTGCCAGCTGTCAGGCAGACTGTCCACTTGTCTGAAATGTCATTACCAATGAATACTTTTTACCCAGACTTTTACACATCTTGGATTTACTTTTGCTTTGTGGACGTAATGGGAATGGGGCATCTCCCACGACTCAATGCCTTGGCTTCTACAAGATGGAGCTACTAACTACTCTACAACCATTCTACTTTGGTGGCTGCCCTGCTGTGTGCATGCAGAAAAAAATCTTCTATGACTTCTACAACGCTGTCACTGAGAAGTTCACCAGACAAATGGAATTCATTTACAAGTAAAGGTAGGCCTAAATGTATTTCCCTTTGAAATGTGCGGGTTAGGCTACTGTTGAATCATGACAATAGACAGCATCCCTTTTGAATGCATTTGATTTATCAAGCAAGACTTCTGTTTTGATGAGACACTTTTTAGAAATTTCGTTATGACCTTATTTATTATACACTGAGTGTACAAAACATTATTAACACCTGCTTTTGGTCCCAGCGAAGGGACAATCCGGACCGGACAACATCGCATTTTGTTATAAAAAAGAAAATTATTTTTACCCGTGCGCAATGGCCTCTTCAACTCAGGAACCTCTCTTTCTCGCGCTCTCTCAAAGCAATGCCCACCTCTACAAATGCACCGTCTAATGTAATTGCTTGGTTATATGCAAATACAAGTGGCCGTGCCTTACACAATCACATCAATCTGAATATCCTCTCCGGAACCTTGGGACAAGAAGGCAGAAAGAAATAGAAATATTATAACTGTTAATATCAGACATAGAAGTAGCTTAGTTAACAATATCTTCGTTAATATGTGACTCACCACCTTGATTCAGTCTTAAGTAGCAACATTTGAATATCTGTTTTTTACATTGGATAAAAGTAGAGACTCAGAGCTACTAAATGGTATATTATACACTGCATTTGAGGAAATAATGGGAAAGTAATTCTGCTTTGAAAGCTGATCAACTTGTAAACTCACTTTTGAGAAAACCGTCTTTCAATGTTTTGGTACTACTATTGGGCTACTGCAAAGGGTTGCAAAGGGACAGAATCTTTCCAGAAGATTTCCATGGGAAGTTAAGCCCGGGAATTTGGGGAATTTTGCTTAAATTCATCAAAAAAAGTTAGCTTATAACAGTGGACCTTCTTTGTGGGATACACATAAGACAATTCTAGGTCTTGTGGGATATTTTGATTAAACTATCCCTAATACAATGGAATTGCAACCCTCTGATTGCACAGTGCATTCTTTCATCACATGTTCAGTGCACTCTTCCGTCACTTGTACAGCTGATTCTCAAGATCTTGAGATGCTATTGGGATGCTATTGAGCCCACACTACAACACTGTCTGAGCCAAGGACTACAGGCTTTCTGGTAAGTTTTGATTACAATACTGGGTGGGGTGAATATATTTTATATGACATACAGGATTTTTTGTTAACCAGTAAATAGTAGCCTACAGAAAAGCATGTTTAAATCATTTCTAACTTGTTAATAACAATTTCTGCCAGCTAGTTTTGCTACCATGCAGGGTTTAGCTTGCTTGAGCATGCTAACTGAGGAGTGTTAATTCACCTGTTTCCATACATGTTTCATTTTAAAACATTTATCTTACAACAGAGTTGTTTAATCTAACTGTTTAACTATTTATCTGTACATGGAATTGTATTATTATTTTTTTACTCATTTGTTTTCTAATCTTTACAGGAAAATGCCACGGGCACTATCTGACGTGTGGAGACATTTCACTGCAGCTAATGTAGAAGGAAACGCTTTGTACATTTACAAAGACTGTGCCAAATCATATGTGAAGATTGCAACAAAGATGCAGAATCATCATTTACTATGGTGTTGTCTTGGGTCTCTCTTTATGTAGTGTTGTGTTGTCTCTTTTGTCGTGATATGTCCTTTATTTATATGTTATTTTTAATTTTATTTTTAATCCCAGCCCCTGTCCCCGCAGGAGGTCTTTGCCTTTTGGTAGGCTGTCATTGTAAATACGATTTTTTCCTTAATTAACTGACTTGCCTAGTTAAATAAAAGATAATTAATTAAAATTGAAAATGATGGATCAGACAACTTATCGATAGCAACAGCTCATGGTCCTCCTGGAATCAGAAGTTTTTTTGACTCAGTGGAGGAACATAGTCAGAGAAGTGCTGATGAATGTCTTACTCGAGCTGTGTATGCAACTGGTTCACCTCTGATGCTCACAGGCAATGTGTATTGGAAGAGATTTCTGATTGTTCTTCGCCCAGCATACACCCCTCCAACCAGACATGCTTTATCTACTCATTTGCTGGATGCAGAGTTCAAAAGAGTTCAAGTGAATGTCAAGGAAATCATAGAGAAAGCAGACTGTATTGCAATCATCTCTGATGGGTGGTCGAATGTTTGTGGTCAAGGAATAATTAACTACATCATCTCCACCCTTCAACCAGTATTTTACAAGAGCACAGACACCAGGGACAACAGACACACTGGTTTCTACATTTCAGATGAGCTGAAGGCAGTCATCAATGACCTTGGACCACAGAAGGTATTTTCACTGGGGACAGACAATTCTGTGAATATGGAGGCTGCTTGGTCTAAAGTGGAGGAGTCCTACCCTCACATCACACCCATTGGCTGTGCTGCTAATGCATTGAATCTGCTCCTCAAGAACATCATGGCACTGAAAACAATGGAAACACTCAACAAGAGAGCCAAGGAAATGGTTAAGTATGTGAAGGGTCATCAAGTTATAGCAGCAATCTACCTCACCAAGCAAAGTGAGAAGAATAAGAGCACCACATCGAAGCTGCCCACCAACACCCATTGGGGTGGTGTTGTCATCATGTTTGACAGTTTCCTGGAGGGGAAGGAGTCTCTCCAAGAAATGGCCATGTCACAATCTGCCGATATGGACAGCCCATCAAGAGGATTCTCCTGGATGATGTATTTTGGGAGAGAGTGGTAAGCAGCCTGAAACTCCTGAAACCTATAGCAGTAGCCATTGCACAGATTGAGGGAGACAATGTTACCCTGTCTGATAAGACTCTGCTTGTAGATGTAAGAGAAGAAATCCATACTGCCCTGCCCACTTCACTGTTGCTCCAAGCAGAGGAAACTGCAGTTCTGAAGTACATCAAAAAGCGTGAAGACTTCTGCCTGAAGCCCATACACGGCGCAGCATACAAGTTGGACCCCAAGTATGCTGGCATGAGCATCCTGTCTGGTGCAGAGATCAACAAGGCCTATGGTGTCATCACTACCATGTCTCGTCACCTTGGCCTGGATGAGGGCAAGGTTCTTGGCAGTCTGGCAAAGTACACTTCCAAGCAAGGGCTTTGGGATGGAGATGCAATATGGCAGTCGTGCCAACATATCTCATCAGCCACCTGATGGAAGGGACTTTGTGGATCTGAGGCTCTTTCCCTTATTGCCTCCATCATCCCCTAAATCCCACCAACATCAGCCGCCTCAGAGCGCAACTGGTCCTTGTTTGGGAACACACACACCAAAGCATGCAAAAGGGTGACCAATACAAAAGTTGAAAAATTGGTGGCCATCCAGACACATTTTTGAGCCTGACAACGAGCCATCCTCAACAAGGTTGGAAAGTGACAGTGAAGATGAGGCCTCAGAGTCGGATGTTCAAGAGGTGGACATTGAGGAGGTCCAGGGAGAACACATGGAAGCCTGAGAGGAAGACAACCAAAGCTTTAGTTTCTACACTATCATTTTACAGATGTATGTTGAAAATGTTTTCGGGAGATGCGATGGATCATTGGGGATCATTCAATAATCCCTTTCTTTTGTTGTTCAGCGAAATCATCCCATGTGAAGAGTCAACTCATTTAATTAAAGTTCAATTCGTAACTAAATTAGATATTTTTTCTCTTGGAAGGATTTAATAATTTGCCATTTGTCTACTTATGATAAGGTAAAAGGTTTATTTTTCTGTCTCCATATGATATGGTAAATATATCCAACGCAAAAAACATGTACTTTTAAATGTTATTAACATTAGATTGCATATATTTCCGTGAATTCTCATATATTCCCTTTAATTCCCACGGAAAGTTGCCACCTCTGAATTTTCCCCAAAATGTGCTAACCTAGCAATAACACAAGGATAACCGTGATGAAAAGGTTTCAAGACAAAGTTTCATACTTATAAACATCTTGAAGGATGAAACTACACGAGTTTTCATAGCCTACTGTTATATTACACAAAGACAAACACAGTTGGTCAGATGATCATCATTTTTCTCTGGATGATGCAAAGCACACATTGAGCAGTCTTGCTTCGCATTGAAGACTGTAAAAAAAGAGGACCACATTTTTATGCATTGTTGACACATTTAAAGACGCTTTCTGGAACCCGTAGTTCTAAAGGTTGTGTTTCAAAGACAAAATCTGCCCCTAAATTGCTCTGTCACTGTCTGTGCTTTCCCCCCCTTCCCACACCCTGTAGCAAAGGGTTCCCCAAAGATCGTCTTTCTACTTTACACGACCCATTGGAGCCAAAAGTTTACCTCGAAAACACCTAGTCAACTTGTAAGCTAATGTAAGTCTGAGTATTCCCTCCTTTTTTCTGTAATTCATGTTAGCCTAATGCAGAATAAAAATAACACCTCCCCCTAATGGCTAAGACATCAAAAGAGCAAAGTTCCATGAGATCACCATGTGGGATTTAGAATTATATGTAACTTGAATTACAATAACTACAGAAGGTACATCAAACTTTTATCAAAGTACATTTAACCTCCCAAAATGTATTTTCCAGTGTCAGTATTTCATTTTTCAGGCTTTTTTCCTGAGGTAATAGATTCAACTGTTCAACACTCACAGCCAAATGTTTAACAACCCGGGTAATCCCAGAACACATTCTGGAAAGTCTATAGATATATATAAAGTGGTCACTTTATTAGGTACAACCCCCTTTGCATCTGGAACAGCATGAATTCAAACAGTTGATGAAACTGGGAAAGGAGATATACTGTTCAAGTTTTTAAGTCCAGTTGGAGTTTATTACAGTCAGTACAAGCTGAGTGTTGGAATTACTTTGGTTTTGGAACTTTTCTGAGTTACAAAAGACTATCACAGACTGTGCTGTCATTTTGCACATTCTTAAATTCAAACAAACAGTAACAGAATACCGGAATACTTCTCTGCATGCTTTAGTGTTTAGCAAGCCAAGACCACTGGACTTGGTGTATGTAGGAGCAATTCATTTTTATGAATAGGGTGGTGAACCTAATAAATTGGCAACTGAGTGTAGAAATCACAAACAACTCCTTTTGAGCAGTGTCTGTTATACGTTTGATCAATGAGTATAATGGTAAATCTGATCCCCAAGGTCCTCATATCCTCACACTTGGATATACAGAGTTGGAGGTAGATAAAATAATAATAAAACACTGGCAGAATTCTTTCATCCACATCCATTCACATACAATATGTCTTTTAAAGTATAAATACACTTCTAAGACCACTGTCTTTCTGGATGTTTTAAAAGGTTTGCAAATAGTTTTTTTCTGCAAGGAATGTTCATTGAAAGGGATTTGGTAATGCCTATTGT